>NC_138981.1:108904894-109036056 GCF_964341445.2 Mesoplodon mirus | reverse complement strand
CTAAGAAAATAATAATAACCTAATATTATCTACTATCCAATCCATTTTCAATATTCCCCAATTGGCCACAAAAATTATTTCATTTTTTTTTAAAACTAGCATTCAACCAAGACTCACAAATTTCATCTGGTTGTTAGGTTTCCTTAATCTCTTGTAATCTAAAATCAGTCTCCAATTTTATTCATGATACTGAACTTTTGAAGAAATCAGAGAAGTTGCACTACTGATGGCCCCACATTCTTGATTTGTCTTTTTCTTTATGGTACATTTTGTTCCTCTATACCTTCCATTTCCTGTTAACTAAGTGTTACTTCTAAAGGTTTGATTAAATTCAATTTAAACATTTTCACTATGGATACATTATAGGTTATGCTGGGTAGCTCAGTTAAACATTTAATGAATAAATTTTATCCAGATTTTGAGTGAGAAAATGGAATAAACAGGACAAAAGGCCTTTCAAGAAAAATATTTTTTGAAATATAGCACATTTTCTCTAACAAATGTTTTGAGAAGGGAAGACAACACCTCAAGACAGTTTTCAGAGGTTACCATTCTGAAGTCCTTCTGAGTGTATCAAATTTGCCTTTTTCTGAATATGAGCTATGAGTTGCTTTTCTGAAAATATATTTATTTTTTAAACCAAAAGGTCAAAACACATTTTTTTAGTTTGAGCTCTTCTTTTAGCAGAAATTCAAGCTGTTTCTTCTGCATTACTATTTCATATGTGCTACAATAAATCATAGTCATTTTCATTGAAAAGGACAAAGAACACGTAAAAGGGAAAATTTATGAACTGTAGTATTACTTAGATCATTTCAGCACTGGAGATTTCCCTTTTGTCCCACAAGTATTTTGATATTATTATTTTTTCTACTTAAAAGAAAATATCCCTGAACAGCACTTTCTAGTGTCCTCAACTGTGCTAAATAATCAGCTTGTCTTTGATCAGCCCTGCCCCCATTTAGGGTGATAACTCTGAGGACATACAACACTAAGGTTCTTCCTCCATGGCAAGCACCCTGGACCATGGCTTTGCCAGTGACAGACAGTCCCTGATTGTCTTGACCCCTCATTGGCTTGTAAAACTTAAAGTGTTGTTAATTTTTTATTATTTAAAATCTGCTTAATTAAGTATAACTGACTAATTTAACAAATATTTATTGAGCACCTTCTATATGCAAAACATTGGCAGAGTGTAATTCCCTTTGTACACTTAAGTACATTCTACATTTTTGTAGATTTGTCCTCTATGTATCTCTCTTTTTCTCTACTTCTGTTTCATACCTGCTTCAGGGAAGTTATTATAATACACATGAGTGATGTCCTCTGAACTGTTTGACGAGTACTATTCTTGTAACCTTCATTACCAAGTTTGATTGCCAAAATAGATCCAATTGATGGAGCCATAGGTCAATGACAGCAACTTGTTTGGAAGAACAGCTGAACCAGTAGCTGACAAGTTTGGCTTTAAATGCTCCTTTAAACTGTGTTTGTCAGTGCGTCATTACAGAGACAGGGATTAATAGTGGTTTGATTGTTGCTATAACTCAAAGGGATCAACCGAAGGGTTTGAGAGAAATAATGGGCCAAACTTTTAGTGTGAGAAAAGAGATATAATCCAGTTAATAACAGAGTTGACATTTATTTGATTTATATTTATATTCTCTCAAGGTTCTCTATCCTCCTTAGATGGTATACAGTAAAGGAGGCTGTATTCATGTTAAAAGGAGCTGAGTTGATAAAGTAATAAGGAAAACTGATCAGACCACTATATTCTAACTTTTAAAATACAATTAGTTCATCATCCAGTTTTGCAGTTATAATAAATGTAGCTGAGTTTGCTTCAACTAAATCTTCTCTTGTCATTTGTATGGTTCATATTGGTTCACTGTGCTCTATATCCTAGCACAGTGTATGAAATTTAAACTGATTTAAGAGAGTTTGACCAGTTAAATGTTGCTTGAACAGTTATTAGCGTTTTAATTGGTTGCATTATGGGGAAGGGTTGTTCTACTGCATTTCCCCCACACTTTCATCCTTATATAGCTTCCTAATGGCTTAATGGTCCATCTGGATCATTTCCTCTACAATAGTTTAATTCTATTTACTAATTTTGTCATCTGTAGATTTCTAATTTAAGTATTGAGAAACATCACACGATGCCATATTGCTTAAGTGGTTTAGTGTAATTGTTTTGAAAGCATGAACAAAACATGCCTCATGTCTTATTTTTACAAAATTTAAATGGAAGTTAATTTATACAGAAAAATAATCAAACCCCTGCGGATATATGTATCATTCAGATATCCTGCTCTGCATGGGACATCAAACATGAACAACTGAAAAATATGTTTTCCTTTCACCCTGCTGCTGTTACGTTTCAGATTTGTGCATAAGATGGCTCATCTTACACACTGTTTCCTAATTTCCTACTCTTGGATGATAGGAAAGAAACTCAAGGATATCAAATGTCACATTTTTTTTGATTTTTCTGGAAAAACAGGAGGGTAAAACTTGTATTTGAAAGTAGTAATAAAAATACCTACCCAAATTGCTTGCTGTACTGTCTAGATAAATAAGTCTTCATCAAGGAAACACACCCTTTGTCTCCTTGTGCTAGAACAATCCAGCAAATAATCCAACTCTGATATATTAATTCTAACAGATTGAGTTGGGTGTATGTGATTAAATACAGTAGGGCATTAATGAAAAAGAGACATAATAGCTTCTCTCAAGAATTTACAGATTGTTATGTAGGAAAGAATTAAACTATTTTTTCATTCCCTCAATGGCAGAATTAGAAGCAGTAGGTCACAGATAGCACAGAAAAAGACTGTTGATTCTGTAACAGAAATCTTTTCAGTGGCATAAGTTGCCAAACATTAGTTGACTTTCCAGAGAAGGGATCGACTGTACATTGCTGAATCTGTTTAATCAGACTTAATTTCCTCATAGTAGCAGATATACAGTGAATTCATGTATTGTGAGAGGACTGGGCCAGATAACCTCTAATATATCCCTTCAATCTAGAGAATCTGTGATTTTGTACTCTTAAAAACAACCAGGAAAACCAAACAAAAGCAAGAGCCTTCAGAGAGTTGGCCATATGCAATAGCTAATGGGATACTTACCTGCATCCTGTTCATACTGATATTGGGAGGCCAAATATCTGCTTTCAGATAACTTCTCATTTGGCTTGCTTCAATGCATAGGATTTTCATCATATTGTTTACCTCTTTGGAAACTTCTGGGTGCATGCACATTTGACCTGGATGCAGGAGGGAGAGTTTCTATATGAGTTATGGAACCATTCTGAAGGCATTTAGTTTACTATATGAAAATCCTATCTCATCACAAAGTTGAGCATGACACCTACATAGTGCCAATGCAATGACCCCTCATTGTCCATAGATAAGTACAAATTCCTTTGACGAGATTCGACCGAGCTTATAAGCAGATTTGAACCTACCTCTCAAATCTCAACTCCTATTGCTAAATCCATGTGTTCCAGATCAAGCTATCTGTCATTCTTCCAAAATTCCTTGTTATTCCATATCTCTGTGGCTACATACACACTATCCCCCTGCCAAGAATGCCAGTTTACCTGTTTCTTTGCTTAGTGAATGCCTGATCATTCCTCAAGACTCCCCTCAAATACAAAATTTTCTCTGAGGCCTTTCCTGATCTGCTGGGTAAACGTAGTCACTCCTTCTACTATTCTCTCATGGAATTTTGCAAAATCTCAACTCTAACACTCAGCATATTACTTACTGTGTGAAGTTTTCAATTTTTAAATATATTTTCTACTTCTTGACATTGGATAATATCTGGCTGTTTTTTAGTCTATTATACTGAGCTCCTCAAGGCCAATGAACAGTGTTTTAGTCTTCCTCTATATCTCCAGTGTTTAGCTCATAGCCTTACAGAAAGTTGGTACTTGGGAAATTTTTGTTGGATACCGTATGTTTAGTAGGAATATTCATTGATACATTTCTTGATCGACTAGAACATGCACATCTTTGTGAGGAGGAAATGTAGGGACATGTCCAGTGCATTGTGTCCTACTGAAATTCTGGATTTATCTAAGAAACAGAGTGATCATGTTGAACAAATACCTGGAAATGGAAGAAAGCAGAGAGTGAGGAGTAAAAGAAAGCCTAGAAAGAGAAGAACCCTGAAATGAAGGGTTTATAATAAGAATGCCACAGAAAAAATACTTGGGCATGCTCAGGTTCTGAGGACTACTTTTTCTGAAGCTCCAAACTAGAGGCTTTTGAAGTTCTCCATCCATAAAGAAAAGTTAATACCATTTTACGACTTGTTGGGAAACTGACACACACGATTTCTGTGTACCAAGAGTTCTAAATTCAGGACTTCTTTAAGAACTATGAAGAATTGCTGAAATTAAATAGAAACCATAATTCTGTTTTGCCTGTCTCATAGTCATACTTTCTGACTCATAGACTTAGCAGTGACTAAGCAAAAGCATATTACAAACACCCACGTGCCAGAGATCAACACTGTTAAAATGCAATGACTTCAAAGTTGCTTTTCTACTCAACTCTTAAGTTAACACATTTTAGTATCTGTTCTTCTACACACAGAGGGTCAATCACATTGAATGACATGCCAAGATAAAAGCATCACTACTTTGGCAAGAACAAATAAACACAGAAAGATTTCCAAAATATCAAGCTGAATGTAGGGCTATTTTATTGTATTTTTAGTTAATCAAAAGATGTTATTTAAACTGTACGCTGCCTCTGCTCTGTAGAGACTGGGGCATTGTTAGAAGTATGGAATAACAACTCTTGTCATTATATCAGTAGGGTTTTTTTTTCATAATTTCCAATTACTGGAGATAAAGGATACACCTGGCATATTATTTCACGTGTGAAGTTTTCCATATTTAAATATATTTTTCTATTTCTTGAAGAACTGTACAATTTTAATTAATTCTATAAACTGTATTTATTTATTTACACTTGGCATTTGAAATGGAAATGTATGAAGGTCATGATGATTTTGCTTTTCTGGAAACTATAACTTGCAGGGGAGGAGGGGTACAGGTGAGACAAAAACTCACTTGAGAAAGAAACCTAAAGGCCAGAGAATAAGATTGAATCATCAGCAATTGATGTCTTGTAAAAGTTCTCATTTTATTTTTCATGTTTAAATACAATGAAACTTTTACATGCTTACGAAGTGATAGTAACCAAGCTCAGCTTATTATTTCGGGAGACAGAGAAATGAAAAGAATTTGATCCCTGTTTTCAAAGTTGTGCTGTTTATAAATCAGCATTTTTTTCTTAATTGCTTTACATCAAATGGTCATAATATGCTAAACGCCTATACATACGATGTAGAAAGGATTATCCTATGGTTACAAAGAATTCTCTCACTCTTACCATTAACCAGGGACTTCTCAAAAACATGGAAATCTTACATCATAATATTTTCTTAGCTTAAAATAGAGTATAAAGGAACTAATAAGTTATAAATATAATAGGTCATTTTGGACAAGACCTCTTTATTAACGTTTGGTACAGAGTCTAATTTTCTAACTTACCTTGCCTGTGAACAGAACACAAGACCACATTTTTTTTTTTTTTTTTTTTTTTTTTTGCGGTACGCGGGCCTCTCACTGTTGTGGCCTCTCCCGTCGCGGAGCACAGGTTCTGGATGCGCAGGCTCAGCGGCCATGGCTCACGGGCCCAGCTGCTCCGCAGCACGTGGGATCTTCCTGGACCGGGGCACGAACCCGTGTCCCCTGCAGCGGCAGGCGGACTCTCAACCACTGCGCCACCAGGGAAGCCCCCAAAACCACATTTTTTCTCACAAGAGCTGAGTAGGCTATTTTCAGTTACTACAAATCTAGTAAAGAAGCTATGGATCAAGTTATTTCTCCAGTCAGAGGTTCTCCTTTTTATTTTCTTTTCACAGCCATTGCTCCATATTTTAGGCTGAGCATCCCCAAATTAGATAAGATAGGATCAAGTTGGCTATCTTTCACAAAGAGTCTAGGGACTCTTCCCGGACCAACATTCTGTTTGTATCAGGGATTCCAGATGGTAGCAGCTGATAAATTTCCTCTGTGATAGATTATGTCTTGAAACACTATTATGAATACATTAAAATCAAATAGATGAGTTGAAATATGACCTCTGTCACCTACTAGTTAAGTGTCCTTGGATGAGTCATTTACTCTAAGTCTCAGCTTCTGTGCCTTTAAATTTTCTTTGGCAATATTATTTTAGTTTTTAAACCAAGTTAAAACATAAAGTACAGTTTCTGAGATATATTAAGTATTCAAAGAATGTCAGTTTCCTTTTATCCCTCTGATATGTACAAAACCTGCTGTATAACTATGTCCAATTTTGTTTTAGTTCTTGGTATCACACTGTTTCCTTAACTTTAGGGAGCCATCTTGAAAATATATACCTTTTGTTCAAGGGATACTGGGTAAAAAATATGAATGCTTCAGCGTGAAATCATGCTACCACTGGAGACACAAATACAAGTGTACCTCTTATTGATAGTAAAACACTAAGATAGTCTTCAAGTATTAAAGGTAATATGATATTGATGACATGGCTGGGAGAGCAATAATTAAATATTTGACTCAAATCCTTACAAGGCAGCCTGTAAAGACATGCCACATAAAAGCTAGGAAAAGTCACTTAATTATTAGATAGCTTGGTTTCTCCAATTTTAGAGGCAGAAATAATCCTTGTTCACTAAAACGTAACATTTGCATTTTATAGTCTAATAAAAAAAACTTCCTAGAATATTAGTATTCCTATTACTTTAGAAAGCATTCAGTAACATGTAAGCCCTTTCCAAAATAATAAATTAGATCTTAGGAATTTTTCTCACAACAAAAGTGTTTATATTACCAGACAAAGTTTGTCAGTGTGGGGAGGGAAAGAGTCTACAATAATTATTTTTATAATAAGAAAAATACATTGAACATTATAAAAATTTTTAAAGAATAATAGCCAAAATCATTTTCTTATGCAAGGAAGCATTCTAAATAATACATTAATAAGTTACCTACTAAGTAATCCTGAGGGTATGGGGGGAGGGATTCAGAGGAAATACCACACACATTCCCTAACTTTAAAATGTCTGAAATCTAATTAGAGAGATAAGGTTAATATGCATGAAACAATAGCTCACGAAACCAGATAGGATGCAATTCAGAACTATGCTATGTAGTATGAACCCTTAAGTATTACACAGGTTCTGAGAAGAAAGAGATGATTTATCTCCAGAATAACTGAAGATGACTTCAGGAAGGGGGTGGAATTTGACCTGGACTTCAACCAAAAAGTGGAATTTGTATAGGCAGAAGGGGACTTATTTATATACTAGACCACAATTATTACAGAAGCAAAGTATTTGACTGGTGAATGAGCATGGCACACCCGTGGGAAACAAAACAGAGGACACATTTCAGTGAGGATGAAAGCTGTAGAATTAGATTAGGACAGGTTTAAACTATGAAACACAGGCAGAGCTATTTGGACTTGATTTCTTAGGAAACAATATAGAATAGTATGTCTTGCTAGAGATTTCCTGAATATGGGCTATGGAAGACTAGATGCAGGAATATTGACAAGGAGCCTGTTGTAAGCATTCATTCACCACTTGAGGAAGAACTGAGAGGACTTAGTAATTGAATACAAAGCTAAGATTTTTTTCTGGTGATAGTTTACATATTTCAGTTTATAGAATAAACTTCCAAGATGTCTACGTGCTCCTCAAAATAATTGGACCTTCAATTATAGTATACTACCAACAGTCTGTAGAGGTCCCTCATTCACAGTAATGTTGGCTGAAGAGTAGCTGAAGATAATGTTGCTTTGCATAAGACTGAGATAAGCAAGTTTTCATGCATTTGTGAAAAAAAAAATGTGCTGTAAAAACAACCAAAATTGAACATTAGTCATTAGATATAAGTAAATGCCAACTATCTGATGTATTTCTTGCTCATTTTTCCATTATTAAATTTATCCTGATCTAGCCCCTAGTCTTTCTTATTTCCAGCTTTAATTTAGAACCCTTCATTCAAACTTACTGTAAATAAAAACCTTGGAATGTGCCTCTTTTACGTCAACTGTACATCAAGCCATCTTGACATCAAAGACCTTTCCAGTTCCTTGCAGCTGTCAGTGGCTTAATTCTGTCTTAGCCAAGGGCTGTTTATCCACCTGAGTCAGATAATCAAAAGGATAGTTTTACTTCCCCTTCTGGCCTCCAATAATCTAGGAGTGTCTTTTGTTTGATTTTTTAATTCAAATGAATTAGATAATATTTTCATCTTGGCCAGAGGAGATGGTAATTAAAGTAACTGGTTCTGTCTTCATTTCAGTGTGAAACCCAAATATCTTGACTTCGAGATCAGAAAAATGACCACATTCTTGTCCATGAACAAAAATTTTCTTCTAAAATACATTCTTGTTACTGGCTAAAGTAGGTTTTATTTTAAATAAAATATAATGCTTTTCTTAGCAATATTAAAGCAGCCTCTTTTGGAACAGCTTAACTTTGATACTTTTTTAACTCTTTGCTATATCATAAAACTCAAGTTATTACAAAGTTCCTATCATCTGAAATATTGGCCCTCAGATTTGATGAGACATAATTTATTCTCAATGTAATATGCTTATTATATAACAGATTAATTTATTCAGTAATATTTATTGAGAATATACTATGTCTCAGTGTCTCTGCTAGGCTCTGAATAGACAATGGTAAACAAGACAGGTCAGGCAGAAGCCTTAAAGAAATACAAAACCTAATGGATGGCAGACACTCCTTGATATGGATACAAAGAAGCACAAAAACTTCAGTACAGCTTCCATCAAAGAAAATAAAAGATGTACGAGCATTCAGAGCATAGGGGGCTAGTATTTATTGTTACTAAAGCCTAAGTTTATTGCAAAACACTTTTCTGAAAGGCCTGATAGCTCCATAAAATATTTATATTCTGACACATTTTGAATAGGAAACAATTTTTTATACCAAAATATAAAGTGGTTAAATCTACTCATAAAGATAAAGCAGCCTCGGTAAAGCCAAGGAAAGCCAGAATATCAAACACTTCAAATTGTCAAATGCTAATTAGGTATTGAGAACGGAGAAAAGTCTGTTGGATTTGGTGACCTTGTATACAATGGCTGTCAGCATAGTTATGGGATCCTAAGCCAGATTCAGGGATAAAGAAGAGTGTGCATGGTAAGAAAATGCAGGACGAGGACTGAGGCTAAACATTTAGAGAAGTTTTGCAGAATAAAGAAAAGACATTTCTAGAATGGGTGATTAAGTAAAATTACTTTCTGTTTGTTGTTGTTTTCCTAGTTAAGAAAGACCTAGATAAGTTAAAAGTAAAGATCTGCTTTTAAATAGGTTGAGTGCAATTTTGGGTTGGAAAAAATGTTTAGCATATTGTACATTTTCATGAAAGAATATATTATAGAAACAACAGCCTCACGATTATAAATGTTAAACTTCACATTCTTCAGGGAAAGCTCTTCTCAGTGGTCATTAGTTCTCTGATCTAAATGTTACATCATGGTAAAAGTTATTTAGCCATGTGATAATGAAGTCGAGACTGCTTAGTTCTAGAAATGAGACTGTTTAGGAAGATTAACTTGAGGTAGAATTTATATCCTGAACAGGATTGTCTGGAGAACCTGCCGCAAGTACATTTGAAAATCACCATGACTCTTGAGCTCTTAACTGGGATCCATTTTTTCCAAAGTCACCATTGCTTGTGAACCAGTTTATTTTGGGAAAGGAAGACTAGTAATGAAAGCCACCATTCTTTCTAGCTTTTTAGACATTTTGTTTAATATTCATAGATTTCTTATTTCTGTGACATAACTTGCAATCTGCATAATTCACCTGTCTCTACTTTCACTTCCATAATTCATCATAGGAATTTTGGTTCATTGGAATGTTTTTCATTTATTAAGTGTAATACATTTTAAATATTTTAAAGCATTGATCCTCCTATTAAGTTACTGAATTAGGAGAGCTATGTGGTATTTTATAATGTTTTCTTTTTCTTTGAAGTTTGAGTTCACTTCCAATTTTGAGTCAGATATCTGTAGGCTTAAATCTAGAGTCTTAATATACTGTAGATGTGTACAACATTGAATTTAAAATGTGTTAATACTCCAAAATGCAATAATATAGAGAAAGGAATAAAGAATAAAGACTACTCTTGAAATTAAAGGACTCTGTTTTACTGACTTTCCCTATTAAATTCTAAAGAGCACACATATTTGTTGTGGAAAAGCATACCTATATACGATTTAATAACTTTACAATAATCCACAATTCTGAAAGAAGACAATTGAAAGATGAATTTATTTGTAGAATGAACACTAGGCCCTATTCAATCAGAATCCTTGCAATCACAGAATTTTAAAAACTCATATATCCATAAAAAGAACACCTACTAAACTAAACCAATGGAAAAAATTAAAGGGCCTTCTCTCATTTTAGTTATTTCTGTTTTTTTTAAAGCAGTGAACACAATATAGTGTATACCATTTTTTACTTATAGAAAGTGTTTAATTTTATTAAGCATTGCTAAAAGAATAAGTAGAATGTTAAATAACTTACATCACTGAACATCATGTTAAAAATACTCTCTTGTAAATGTGTTTGAGCAAATATTGTGGTGATACTGTGATGCATATGCAGGTGTAGATGTGCGATACTGTTTCTTTAACACTTCATCATTTTATGACATTTTAATTTCCCAGTGAGTATGATTAATACTACTTGGAAATAATTTATCACTAAAACTAATTCAAATGGTGGATCATCTCTAAAAATCAGTTGGCAATGAAACTGATATCCTGCTGATATTCTACTAGTTTAATGCATTAACATACACTTTCATTAATACCTTGTTTATCCTTGTTGACAGGTATCACATTTGCAGGTTTTACAGAGTGTCCCCTCCAGTTCAAAGACATCTTGGTCTTTAGAAAACTAAATTATGCTAAAGCAAGAAAATGATGCATACAAGCTTGTTCTCAGCCATATGTTTAAAGCAATCAAAAAGTTAAACTTGCATCTCTGCAGTGTTTATCCTGCTATAAAAGGACTAATATAAAGAATCATATGGCACTGCAAAGGAGGAAGTTTTCCGTTTTGCCTTCATTTCCTATTAAATTTGGCTTGCGATTTCAATGACGCTGAAAGTAGGCTATACATATGAGCTGAAATTGGGAATAACTCACCAAGAAAGCTACACTGTGTATGTACATGATTTAAATACAGCATGTTGCTTATCTTTAGAAAATAAACTTTTCTTCTTGCTTCCACTCAAAGGTTGGCCTTTAAAAAAAAACTATACAGTGTCAAGTGCCTGTTTTCATAATACAAATGGTTCTCTGAAAATGCCATAATATTTCCTAAATTCAGTTGCCCTTGAAGCATCCTATACAGTAGGAACAGAAATAGGCGATAATGCCAGGCTGCTACAACAAGAAAGGCAAAAGGAACCAAATGATAAGGTTAACCCATTTTTTCATGTATAAGGCATTTAGTTGCATTGCTTTTTATGCTCATATGGCAGCCTCCGTCATTCATATGGTAGTGCCAGCTGCAATAAATCCACCAAAGGTGTCCTGAAAGAACTGAGACCTGTACTCTCCCCTACTATTGCTAGACATTGGTATATATTAGTATAGTCAATCTGAATATCAAAACCCTGGGAGGCCTACCTCCCTCCCTCACAGTCATGCCAATGATATTCTTGTAATTGTGATCTTTTCACCTTTTAACAAACATGCATTAAGTGCTTTCTATGTGCCTGGCACTGTGTTAGTTGCCAAGGATAACAAAACAATTAGAACATGGTCTCTGACCTCAAGGGGTTCTCTGATATCTAACTGCTCCTAAACCCACCTAGTGATGGAGTAGAAGTACAAGGGATCAAGTAATATTGGCAAATGGCTTACTATGGGATTTAAAACTGTGTTACTTCTGCTCAAGTTCCAACCTAGTCCAAGACATAGATACTTAGCAAATGTAATTCCCTTTGCTACAATACATCACAATATGAAGGCACTTGTGAAGGGGAATCCAGTTATTGTTAGGTATCATGTTATCTTCTTCTAAACCTCATACAGCTAGGCCTATTCATACCACCTAAGGTGAATTGCAACTGGATTAGAATTTCCAGAAAGTTATCTTGAATTTTGGGTGTAAGACCTGAGCAGATCCATACTGAAAGATGTGATATGACTCAGAGTTAAGTACATACCACTGAGTCACAGAAAAATCTAACCATCAACACAGCGGATCTAGCCTAGCAGGGATCAGAGAAGAAAGTTTGATGGCTAAGGCCTAATAAGAATTAGTCACTGCAGATCCTATTTAACAAAAGCCTATGCTGTGACAATTTCTGAAAACTTACTGGAAATGTTAATATTTGGGCAATTGGAACAGAAACGTGAAAGACTAATCTTCATTAGGAACTACAGTTAGCTTTTCTTCATTTATAACCCCTAAAATAAAATTGGTATGTCACACAGAAGAAAATGTTTATCTTTTATCTATTCCTATTCTCTTTTAGACACAATGTATATCTAATTGTCAAACATCCTCATTCTACAAAGAAGAAAGCTAAGGCTCAGAGAGGTCAAGTATCTTTTTTTTTTTTTTTTTGCGTTACGCGGGCCTCTCACTGTTGTGGCCTCTCCCCCTGCGGAGCACAGGCTCCGGACGCACAGGCTCAGCAGCCATGGCTCACGGGCCCAGCCGCTCTGCGGCATGTGGGATCTTCCCGGACCGGGGCATGAACCCGTGTCCCCTGCATCGGCAGGCGGACTCTCAACCACTGCACCACCAGGGAAGCCCTGGTCAAGTATCTTTTAAGATCTAGTTTCACCTAGTAATTGGTGGGCCTGGGATTCTATTAGGTCGGTCTGACAACAAATCTAATACTTTGCACTCTATCACAATGCATTGAAAGGAATGGTGGAGGGGTAGAGAGTGTTCCAGTTCTGCAATTCCTGCAGAAATGTGAAAGACTCATCTTTGCTAGGCACTTCTAAATGCCTTCATCTCTCTTTTCTTGGTAAAAGAGAATTTAGGGAATAATCAGACTTGTGCATTGTTAGGCATTAGATACAAACACCTGAAAAGGAATGAAGAAGACTTAGCTTGTGGTAGACAGAATAATGGTCCCCCCAAAGAAGTTCACATTTCAATTCCTGGAAGCTGTGGATATATGACCTCACATGACAAAAGGGATTTTGCAGATGTGATTAAAGTTAGAGCGCTTGAAATGGTGGTCCCAATTTAATCATATAAGTCCTTAAAACTGGAGAAGGAAGACAGAAGAGAGTGTCACAGAGAGATGAGACAAGAGAGAGACTAAACCTGTCATTGTTGTCTTGGAAGGGGAAGGAAGGGGACATGAGCCAAGGAATGGACAATCTCTAGAAAATGGGAGCAACCCTCACTGACAGCCAGCAAGGAAACAGGAACCTCAGCCATACCAATGAACCACAAGGAACTTGAATAATCATGAAAACAGATTCTGCCTTAGAGTCTCTAGAAAGAAATGCAACCCAGTCAGCACCTAGATTTTAGCCCAGTGAGATCCATATCAGACTTCTGACCTACATGTTAGATACTCATTTTGTATTCTTGAAAGTTGAGGAATTTGTGGTAATTTGTTAGATGAGTAAAAGAAAACTAAAACTTAGTTATTTTTTCACACACACTCATCCTCCCCCATATCCACACACATACTTGGCATCCTCCCACCCCCTTGATATAGTGTCAATTTGGTTAGTTCAATAATGTTTACATTATAAGACTTTTTGTAAATGCTACTAATGGCAGAGCCATGAAGTATACCTTTTGTTTTCCTTTCCCATGCAACTGTTTTCCTGTACCCACAGTTAAATATCTACCTCTCTCTCAATCCCTCCTCTCGCTCACTCCCACTTTCTTTCTCTCTCTGCTTGTCTTCCTATGTTATTTCCACTAATTTATCCCTAAAATGCTTCCCCCAGCTATGTAAATCTCCTATTAATGTATACAAGTAAATACAGAACGTATTTTATCAAGGTCATTTTCTTGGAGAAGTTTCTCCTAGAGCATTTTGATGAAATCTTTTTTCTTTTTTCTAATAATAAGTTTTATTGTCATATGGAACACGAAAAAATGCAAATATGTTAAGTGTAAGGTTTGGAAAATTTTGTCTGCTGAATATACCCCTATAACCACAACCAAAAATAGGGTATAGAACATTCCCATAACTGCAGAAAGTTCCGACATACCCTTTACTGTCAACCTCTCTTCCAGTCCCATTCCTACCTGAGGCAATCCCTGATCTAATATCTATAACCATAAATTAGATTATTCTTTATATAAATGGATACAAACTGTGTGTACTTTTTTCTGTTGGGCCATTTTCACTCACTGTAACACTGTGAGATTAATCCATGTTATTGTTCATTTCAGTAGTTCATTCATTTTTTTCTTTTCCTTCCTCCCTCCCCAGATTCATTGAGATATAATTGACACATAACTGTATAAATTTAAGGTATTCGATGTGTTGATTTCAAACATTTATAAATTGCATAATGGTTACAATCATAATATTAGCTAACACCACCACCCTATCACATAATTACCATTTCTTTTTTGTAGTGAGAATATTTAAGATCTACTTTCTTGGCAACATTCAAGTATACAATTCAGTATTATTAGGTATAATCACCATGTTGTATTTAGATCTCCAGAACTTGTGAGTCTTATGAAGAAAGTTTGTACCCTCTGTGTATTATCTCCCCATTTCCACCATTCCCCAGCCCATGGCAGTTGGTATTTTACTCTCTGTTTTTCTGAGTTTGACACCTTTTAGATTCTACATATAAGTGATATAATACATTATTTGTCTTTCTCTGCCTGATTTATTTCACTTAGCCTAATGCCCTCAAGTTTTATCCAAGTTGTTACAAACTGCAGGATTTCCTTCTTTCTCATGGTGAATAATATTTCATTGTGTGTGTGTGTGTGTGTGTGTGTGTAAGTGTATGTCTCAATCACACCTTCTTTATCCATTCTTCCATTGGTGGACACTTAGATTATTCCATATCTTGGCTATTGTGAATAATGCAGTGAACATGGGAGTGCAGGTATCTCTGTGAAATCCTGATTTCAATTCTGGTGGATATTCTCTGGAGTCGGATTGCTGGATGATAGGGTAGTTCTATTTTTAATTTTTTTGAGGAAGTTGCATACTATTTCTATAGTGGCTATACCAATTTACATTCCCACCAATAGTGCACAAGAGGTCCCTTATCTCCACACCCTTAACAATACTTCTTAATCTCTTGTCTTTTTGATGATAGCCGTTTTGACAGGTGTGAGGTACTATTTGATTTGCATTTACCTGATGATTAGTGATGTTGAGCAACTTTTCAGTTACCATGTTTATGTCTGCCTATTTTTAAATCAGGTTGTTTGTTTTTATGCTATTAAGTTGTATGAATTCTTCATATATTATGGATATTAACCCCTTATTAGATATATGGTTTGCAAATATTTTCTCCCATTCCATTGGTTGCCTTTTCATTTTGATTGTTTCTTTTTCTGTGAAGAAGCTTTTTAGTTTGACATAGCCTGACATTTATTTTTGCTTTTGTTCCATGTGCTTTTGGTATCATTCAAAAAACTATTGCCAAAACCAATCTCAAAGAGCTTTCTCTCAATGTTTTTGTTTTTTTTTTCCTTAAGAGTTCTGTGCTTTTAGATCTTAACTAAGTCTTTAATCCATTTTGAGTTCACTTTTTGTGTGTGGTTTAAGATGGGGTCAAATTTTATACTTCTGCATGTGCAAATTTTATACTTCTGCACCATTTACTGAAGAAACTATCCTTTCCCCATTGAGTATTCTTGTCTCCCTTGTCAAATATTATTTGAGCATGTATGATGCAGGGGTTTATTTCAGGGCTCTCTATTCTGTTCCATTGGTCTATATGTCTACATTTATGGCAGTACAATACTGTTTTAATTACTATAAAAATCAGGAAGTGTAATGCCTCTAGCTTTGTTCATCTTTCTCAGAATTGTTTTGGCCACGCAGGGTCTTTTGTGGCTCCAAATTAATTTTAGGATTGTTTCTTCTACTTCTATACAAAAACATCATTGGAATCATGGCTGGGATTGCATCGAATCTGTAGATGACTTTGGGTATGAAAATGTGAAATATTAATTCTTACAAACTATGAACATCAGATATCTCTCCATTTAATTGTGTCTCAACTTCTTTGATCAAATTCTTGAAGTCTGCAGCATATAGATCTTTTTCCTCTTTAGTAAAATTTATTCCTAATTATTTTATTATTTTTGATGTTATTTGAATGGGATTGTTTTATTTTGTTTTCAGATATTTTGTTGTTTGTGTGTAGAAACACTACTGATTTTTGTATGTTGATTTTGTATCCTGCAACTTTACTGAATTTGTTGATTACTTCTAGCACTTTTTTATTGGAGTCTTTAGGATTTTCTATATATAAGATCATATTATCTTCTAACGAAGACAATTTTACTACTTTTCTCCCATTTGGATGCTCTGGCTAGGACATCCAGTACTATCTTGAGTAGGAGTGGTGAGAATGGACACCCTTGTAAGTGTTCCACATCTCAGAGGAAAAGTTTTCGACCTTTCACCACTGAGCATGATATTGGCTGTGGGTTTGTCATAAATGGCTTTCATTGTGTTGAGGAATCTTTCTTCTATGCCCAACTTGTTGAATGTTTTTGTCATGAAAGGATGGTGTATTATGTCAAATGCTTTTTCTGCACTATTAAGATGATAATATGATTTTTATCTTTAATTCTGCTAATGTGGTTATCGAATTAAGTGATTTGCACATGTGGATAAGTGATTTTCATATGTAGAACCATCCTTGCATCCACAGGATAAATCCCACTTGATCATGGTTAATGATCCTTTTAATATCTGTTGATTTTGGTTTGCTAATATTTTATTGAGAAGATTTGCATCTATATTCATCGGAGATATTGATCTGTAATTTTCTTTTCATATATACTTATATGGCTTTGAAATCAGGGTAATGCTGGCCTCATAAAATGAGTTTAGGAGTGTTCCCTCCTCAGTTTTTTGAAAGAGTTTTAGAAGGATTGGCATTAATTCTTCTTTAACTATTTGGTAGAATTTGCCAATGAACCATTGGGTCCTGGGCCTGTGTTCAGAGGTTTGTGATTAATGACTTAACTTCCTTATTCATATTTGATCTGTTCAGATTTTCTATTTTTTCATTTTAGCTTATGTGTTTCTAGGGATTTATGTATTTCTTCTAAGTTATCCAGTTTCATGGTGCATAAATTGCTCATAGTACAGTTGACCCTTGAACAACATGGGTTTGAACCGTGTGGGTCCACTTATGTGCTGTTATTTTTCAATGGTAAATACTATAGTACTATATGGTCTGCATTTGTTTGAATCCACAGATGCAGAGAAACCTTGGATAGGGAAGGCTGACTATAAGTTATAGGCGGATTAACCCTCATATTGTTCAAGTGTCAACTGCAGTCTCTTGTGATCCTTTGTATTTCTGTGGTATCAGTAGTAATGTCTCCTCTTTCATTTCTGATCATAATTTAGGTCCTCTTTCTTTCTCTGCGTTAGAGTAGCTAAAATCTGGTAACTTTTTTTATCTTTACAAAACACCACCTCTTAGTTTTAGTTACCTTTTCTATTGTTTTTCTGGTCTCTATTTCATTTATTTCTGCTCTGATCTTTGTTGTTTCCTTCCTTCTGCTAACTTTGGGTTTCATTTGGTCTTCTTTTTCTAGTTCCTTGAGGTGTAAAGTTATTTTTTTTTAATTTGTGATCTTTTTTCTTAATGTAGATTTTTATCACTATAAACTTCCCTCCTAGAACTGCTTTTGCTGCATCCCATACGTTTTGATACTTTGTCTTTCAATATTTTGTTTCAAGATTTTTAAAATTTTTCTTCTGATGTCTTCTTTGTCCCATTGGTTGTTTGGGAATGTGTTATATAATTTCTGGACATTTGTGAATTTTCCAGAGTTCTATACCTGCCAATTAGTGTTATTCAAGTCTTCTATATACTTGTTAATATCTACTTGTTCTAACAGTAACTGAGAAAGGTGATAAAACCTCCAATTATGATCATGGATTTTACTGGGTTTTTTTCTTTAGTATTTTTAGTTTATGTTCAGTGTGTTCTAACGTTCTTTGATAGCTGAAAACACATTTAGGTTGTTTATGTACTCCTACTGAATTGACTCTTTCATCAGTATGAATTTTTCTGTTTATACCCTTGCTGCTTTTTCATATTATTTATAAAGCTTTTGATTTCTCCATCAAATCTGAATGAGGACCTTGCTGGGTAGAGTATTCTTGGTTATAGTTTCTTCCCTTTCATCACTTTAAATATATCATCCCACTCCCTTCTGGCCTGCAGAGTTTCTGCTGAGAAATCAGCTGATAACCTTATGGAAGTTCCCATATATGTTACTTGTTACTTTTCCCTTGTTGCTTTTAATATTTTTTTGTCTTTAATTTTTGCCAATTTTATTACTATGTGTCTCAGCATGTTCCTCCTTGAGTTTATCCTACCTGGGACTCTCCTTGCTTCCTGGACTTGGGTGACTGTTTCCTTTCCCATGTTAGGAAAGTTTTCAGCTATTACCTCTTCAAATATTTTCTCAGATCCTTTCTCTCTCTCCTCCTTCTGGGACCCCTATAATGCAAATGTTGGTGCATATAATGTTGTCCCAGAGAGCTCAGACTGTCTTCATTTCTTTCCATTCTTTTTTCTTTATTCTGTTCTGTGTCAGTGATTTCCACCATTCTGTTTTCCAGCTCACTTATCCATTCTTCTGCCTCAGTTACTCTGCTATTGACTCCTTCTAGTGTATTTTTCATTTCAGTTATTGTATTGCTCATCTGTTTGTTTGTTCTTTATTTCTTCTAGGTCTTTGTTAAACATTTCTTGCATCTTCTTGATCTGTGCTTCCATTCTTTTTCTGAGATCTTGAATCGTCTTCATTATCATTACTCTGAATTCTTTTTTCAGTAGACTGCCTATCTCCACTTCATTTAGTTGTTCTTCTGGGGTTTTATCTTGTTCCTTCATCTGGGACATATTCCTCTGCCATCTTATTTTGTCTAACTTTCTGTGATTGCAGTTTCTGTTCCACAGGCTGCAGGATTGTAGTTCTTCTTGCTTCCGCTGTCTGCCCTCTGGTAGATGAGGCTGTCTAAGAGGCTTGTGCAGGCTTCCTAGTGGGGGGGGTCTGGTTCCTACCTCCTGGTGGGTGGAGCTGGATCTTGTCACTCTGGTGGGCAGGGCTGTGCTCAGGAAGACTTTAAGCAGCCTGTCTGCTGATGGGTGGGGCTATGTTCCCACTCTGTTGGTTGTTTGGTCTGAGGCATCCCAGCACTGGAGCCTACAGGCTGTTGGGTGGGGCTAGGTCTTGGGAAAGAAATGGTGGCCCCCAGGAGGGCTCACACCAATGAGTACTCACCAGAAGTGCTGCTGACAGTGTCTCTGGCCCCCCGGTGAGCCACAGCCACCCTCCACCTCCGCAGGAGACCCTCCAATAATAGCAGGTAGGTCTGGCCCAGTCTCTTATGAGGTCAGTGCTTTTTTCCCCTGGGTACTGGTTTGCACGGGACCTTGTGTGAACCGTCCAAGAGTGCAGTTTCTGTTTCCCCCAGTCCTGTGGAATTCCTGTGAACAAACCCTGCTGGCCTTTAAAGCCAGATTCTCTGGGGGTTCCTCTTCCCATTGCCAAACCCTCAGGCTGGGAAGCCTGATGTGGGGCTCAAGACTTTCACACCAGTGGGAGAACTTCTGTGGTATAATTATTTTCCAGTTTGTGAGTCATTCACCTGGCAGACATGGGATTTGATTTTATCGTGATTGCGTACCACCTACCGTCTCATTGTGGCTTCTTCTTTGTCTTTGGATGTAGGGTATCTTTTTTGGTAGGTTCCAGTGTTTATTTGGTCGATGGTTGTTCAGCAGTTAGTTGTGATTTTGGTGTTTTTGTAAGAATGCGTGAGCTCCCGTCTTTCTACTCTGCCATCTTGTTGGCCCTGTTTTTTCATATTATTTATAAATGTTTTTATATTTAAAGTTGTCTTTTAAACAGTATATAGTTGGGTCTTGCTTTTGACCAATCTAAAGATATCTATCTTAATTAGTGTTTAATCCATTTGTATTTAATGTAAAAATTGACATGGTTGATTCCAGCTCTACCATTTTGCTATTTGCTTCTTATTTGTCATATCTGTTTTTTCCTTTGTTACCTATTCTTGTTTTATGTTGTGTCAGTCTACCATTTTTATAATATTCCATTGTATTTTCTATGTTGCCTTTATAGTATAATTCTTATTATTATTTTTAGTTTTTGCACTTGGGATTACAATATGCACTCTTACCACAGTCTATTTAGAATAAAATTTTACCACTTTGCACTTCATTTTTCACACTTCACAAGTACAAGAATCTTGGAACAATATAATTGCATTACCACTCCCTATCCTTTGTGCTGTGGTTATAATTTTTAATTCTACATTTGAAACAAAACCCACTTATAATAATATCATTTTTTCATTTAAGAGCCATTTGATTTATAAGATAATTAATGTGTCATAAAAGGGAACAGGAATACAAATTATGCTGAACTTCTCATCAGAAACAATGGAGGCTAGCATACAACGCAAGGGCATCATTAAAGCAAAGAAAGGTGAAAAATAGCCTGTCAACACAGAATTCTATACTCCTTAAAAATATCATTTGAAAATAAGGGTGAAATAAGGACATTTTATCAATAAATAAAATCTGAGAGAATTTGATGTACGTAGACTCATGTGAGCAAAAATCCTAAAGGAAGGTTTTCCAAGCTGAAAATAAACACTTGATGTCTAAATCAGATAAACAAAAAGGGATAAAGAGCAGTAGATAAAGCAACATTGTAGATGATAAATATATATCATGGTAAGAAATATATAACTGCTTTAAGAAGCAAATGATAGTAGAATGAAGATATTTTAAATAAAAACATATCTACAAAGGAAATAAAAAAACTACCTCACACCATACAAAAACATAAATTCCAGGTTGATTTTAGGTATAAATATTAAAGACAAACCAATAAAATTTGTAGAATATGAGAGCATATCTTCACAATATTTCTGTAAAATGCCTCAGGTCACAAAATGCAATAACCACAAAACAGTACACTGAATTCTATTAGAGTGACAATTTCCTTTCATCAAAAGGCACCATTGGGGGACCTCCCTGGTGGCACAGTGGTTAAGAATCTTCTGCCAAAGCAGGGGACATAGGTTCGATCTGGTCCATGAAGATCCCACATGCCGCGGAGCAACTAAGCCCGTGTGCCACAACTACTGAGCCTGCTCTCTAGAGCCTGCAAGCCACAACTACTGAGCCCATGTGCCACAACTACTGAAGCCCACGTGCCTAGAGCCCATGCTCCACAACAAGAGAAGCCACCACAATGAGAAGCATGTGCACTGCAACAAAGAGTAGCCCCTGCTTGCCGCAACTAGAGAAAGCCCACACGCGCAATGAAGACCCAATGCAGCCAAAAATAATAAAATAAAATAAAATATATAAATTTATTTTAAAAAGGCACTATTGGGAGTGTGAAAAGGAAAGTCACAGAGTATGAAAAAATATAAGCAACAAAGGTGCATATATGGAATACATGAAAATTCCTAAAAATCAATAAGAAAAATTCAATCAGCCTAATAAGTAATATGGGCAGAAGACCTGAATAGGCATTTTTTAAAGGATGCTCAAGTGACTACTATACATAAAATGAAAAAAAAATTGCAATCAGAGAAATGCAAATTGAAACCACAATGAATCACATTACATACATATGCAAATGGCATAAAGGAAAAAAGACCAGCAATACTATCATTGTTCAAGATATGGAGCAACTGGAACACTCATATCCTACTGGTGGGAAAGTAAATTTATATAATCACTTTGGAAAATACTTTGATATTATCTATCAATGGTGGAGATACAAATATCTTATGACCCAGAAATTACACTCAATAATTATACACATATTTCCACCAAGATGCATGTACAGGAATGTATGTAGCAGCATTATCTGTAACAGACAAAAGCTGAAACAACTCAAATGCTCATTAACTACAGACTGGATAGATTATGCTATACACATAAAATGGAATGTGAGACAATAAACTATTGTTATTACCCCTTCTTAAAAATCTTCTATGAAATGGTTTTGCTGAAATCCCTGATCTATTAACCAGTAACATTTACTACATGCATATTATGTGCCAGGCAAATTTCTGAATACTGTACATACATTATCCATTTGATGTAACAAAAACCACTGAGGTAGGCACTTTTATTGTTCCCATTTTACAGATAAGGAAACTGAGACTACATATTTGAATACTGTAGCCAATAAGGGATAAAGCTGTGATTTGAACATAACCTCTCTGATTCCAAGTGTGGCACTTTTTCTATTCCATCTCTTTCCAAATGTAAAATACTCTAGCAACATATACTCTTTAGACAGTGACTGTATAACATGATAGTTCAAAAAGGAGAATTCAATATTATGTAACAACCTAAATGGGAAAAGAATTTGAAAAAGAACAGATACACTTATACATATAACTGAAAAAAATCAAAATTACAAAAAAAGGATTAAATGGCATAAACAGGTAAAGTAAATAAAGCAATGCTGATGCATAGTAATCAATTAATACTTTATTTTTTTTCTTTTTTGATTAGTTATCTATTTTATACATATTAGTGTATATATGTCAATCCCAATCTCCCAATTCATCCCAGCACCACCACCACCACCACCCACACTGCTTTCCCCCCTTGGTATCCATACTTTTGTTCTCTACATCTGTGTCTCTATTTCTGCCTTGCATACTGCTTCATCTATACCATTTTTCCAGATTCCACATATATGCGTTAATATATGATATTTTTCTCTTTGTGACTTGCTTCACTCCGTATGACAGTCTCTAGGTCCATCCACGTCTCTACAAATGACCCGATTTCGTTCCTTTTTATGGCTGAGTAATATTCCATTGTATATATGTACCACATCTTCTTTATCCATTTGTCTGTCGATGGGCATTTAGCTTCCTTCCATGACCTGGCTATTGTAAATAGTGTTGCAATGAACATTAGGGTGTATGTGTCTTTTTGGATTATGGTTTTCTCTGGGTGTATGCCCAGTAGTGGGATTGCTGAGTCATATGGTAATTGTATTTTTAGTTTTTTAAAGAATGTCCATACCGTTCTCCATAGTGGCTGTATTAATTTACATTCCCACCAACAGTGCAAGAGGGTTCCCTTTTCTCCATACCCTCTCCAGCATTTGTTGTTTGTACATGTTCTGATGATACCTCATTGTAGTTTTGATTTTCATTTCTCTAATAATTAATGATGTTGAGCAGCTTTTCATGTGCTTTTTGGCCATCTGTGTGTCTTCTTTGGAGAAATGTCTATTTAGGTCTTCTTCCCATTTTTTGATTGGGTTGTTTGTTTTTTTAATATTGAGCTGCATGAGCTGTTTATATATTTCGGTGATTAACTCTTTGTCCATTGATTCATTTGCAAATATTTTCTCCCATTCTGAGGGTTGTCTTTTCATCTTGTTTACAGTTTCTTTTGCTGTGCAAAAGCTTTTAAGTTTCATTAGGTCCCATTTGTTTATTTTTGTTTTTATTTTCATTACTCTAGGAGGTGGGTCAAAAAAGATCTCACTGTGATTTATGTCAAAGGATGTTCTTCCTATGTTTTCGTCTAAGAGTTTTACAGTGTCTGGTCTTACATTTAGGTCTTCAATACATTTTTAGTTTATTTTTGTGTATGGTGTTAGGGAGTATATTTTATTTTGTTAATATAATATGGAAATAAACTGAAAATACAATTCTATATCTTGTTTGATCACTTAATGTTACATCAGGAGCATTTCTCATGCTATTTAATATTTTCAGAAAGCAAGGTTTAACTTTATTATTTTTAAAATTTATGTACAGTAAAATTTGATTATTTGGTGTCCAAGTTTTAGAGGTTTAATACAGGTATATATCCTTGTAACCACCACCACAAACAGATACAGACAATTCCAATACCCCCACATAATTCCCTTGTGCTGTCTTTTTGTAGCAGAATCTCCTCTCACCTCTAAGCCCTGGAAAACACTGTTCTATTATACATCCTTATAGTTTGTTTTTTCATATAAATGGAATGGCAAATAAATGGAATCACACAGTATGTAACATTTGTGACTGGCTTTTTCTTCACTCAGCACAATTATTTTGAGGTCCACCCACATCATTATAAATCAATAGTTGGTTCTGTATTATCACTTAGTACAGGCATACCTCGAAGATATTTCTGGTTTAGTCCTAGGCCATTGCAATTAAGCAAATATCAAAATAAAATCAGTCCCACAAATTTTGAAGAGAGTTAGGACTTTGCTCTGGATTCAGTTTTGACTTATGGGAATGTTGTGGCTGGTCTGATCTTCTATCCAGACCACTAAAATTTTCTCCATATCAACAATAAGACTGTTTTGCTTTCTTATCAATCATTGTGTTCATTGGAGAAGCACTTTTAATTTCCTTCAATAACTTTTTTCTTAATACATATATATATATATATATATATATATATATATATATATATATACTGTATGTTGTTTCTTTTTATTTTACTGAAGTATAGATGATTTACAACATTATACTAGTTTCAGGTGTGCAACACAGTGATTCAATATTTTTATAGATTATACTCCATTTAAAGTTATTTTAAAATATTGGCTATATTCCCTGTGTTGTAAAACATATCCTCATAGACTATTTTATACATAGTAGTTTGTACTACTTAGTCCCCTACCCTAATATTCCCCTCCCCCTTTCCTTCCTCTCCCCACTGGTAACCACTAATTTGTTCTATATATCTGTAAGTCTGTTTCTGTTTTGTTATATTCATTCATCTTATTTTTATTTTTATTTTATTTATTTATTTATTTTTTTTTTTTTTTTTTTTCTTTTTGCGGTATGTGGGCCTCTCACTGTTGTGGCCTCCCCCGTTGCGGAGCACAGGCTCCGGACGCGCAGGCCCAGCGGCCGTGGCTCACGGGCCCAGCCGCTCCGCGGCATATGGGATCCTCCCAGACCGGGGCACGAACCCGTATCCCCTGCATCGGCAGGCGGACTCTCAACCACTGCGCCACCAGGGAGGCCCCATCTTATTTTTAGATTCCATATATAAATGGTAACATATAGTATTTGTCTTCCTCTGTCTTATTTCACTAAGCATAATACCCTCCAGGCCCATCCATGTTGTTGCAAATGGCAAAATTTCATTTTTTTATGACTGAGTAGTATTCCACTGTATATATGTACCATATCTTCTTTATCGATTCATCTGTTGATGGATATTTAGGTTGCTTCCATGTCTTGGCTATTGTAAATAGTGCTGCAATGAACATTGGGGTGCATGTATCTTTTCCAGTTAGTGTTTCCATCTTTTGGGATATATACCCAGGTGTGAAATTGCTGAATGATATTGTAGTTTTATTTTCAGTTTTCTGAGGACCCTCCATAATGTTTTCTATAGGTGCTGAACCAATTTACAATCCCACCAACAGTGTACCAAGGTTCCCTTTTCTCTACATTCTCACCAATATTTGTTATTTGTGGTCTTTTTGATCCTAGCCCTTCTGACAGGTATGAGGTAATATCTTATTGTGGTTTTCATTTGCACTTCTCTGATAATTAGTGATGTTAAGCATCTATTCATGTGCCTGCTGGCCATCTGTATGTCTTCTTTGGAAAAATGTCTATTCAGGTTTTCTGCCCATTTTTAATTGGATTGTTTGTTTTTTAGATATTGAGTTGTATGAGCTGTTTATATATTTTGGAGATTAACCACTCCTCATTGGTCATATCATTTGCAAATATTTTCTCCTGTTCTGTAAGTTGTCTTACTAATTTGAACATTCTTTGACATAAATTGTAGCAGTGTTTTTTTTTTTTTTTTATCTCTCCTCAGGAAAAGGAAGCAAAAGCAAAATAGATAAATGGGACCTAATTAAACTTAAAAGCTTTCACACAGCAAAGGAAACTATTGAAAAAAGAACTTTTTCTTTGCATTCACAAGTTGGCTAACTCTCTGGTGCAGGAGGTCTAGCTTTTGGCCTGTCTCGGCTTATGACAGGCCTTC
Source organism: Mesoplodon mirus (assembly GCF_964341445.2). Classification (NCBI taxonomy): domain Eukaryota; kingdom Metazoa; phylum Chordata; class Mammalia; order Artiodactyla; family Ziphiidae; genus Mesoplodon; species Mesoplodon mirus. The sequence continues at coordinate 109,009,744 of NC_138981.1, read as the reverse complement.
CTCACTAAGCTTAACCATTTCTAGCTTTTGATTTAAAGTGAGAGATTCTTCCTTTCACTTGAACACTCAGAGGTCATTGTAAGGTTATTAACTGACCTAATTTCAATATTGTTGTGTATCAGGAAATAGAAAGGCCTGAGGAGAGGGAAAAAGACAAGGGAATGGCTAGCTGGTGGAGCAGTCAGAACACATAGAACATTTATCGTTTAAGTTTGCCATCTCTTATGGGTGCGGTTCATGGCACCCCAAAATAATTACAATAATAACATCAATGACCACTGAACCCAGATCACCATAACAAATATAATATGAAAAAGATTGAAAGATGGTGAGAAGTACCAAAATGTAACACAGAGTCAGGAAGTGAGCAAATGCTGTTGGAAAACTGGTGCCAACAGGCTTGTTCAACACAAGGTTACCATAAACCTTCAACTTGTTAAAAAAAAAAAAAAGCAATAGCTGCGAAGTGCAATAAATGAAGCATAATAAAACAAGGTATACTTATATTGCATTATGTGGGTATGACACTGTTTGTTCATCCATTCACCCACTAAAAATGACATATTAATGATTAAGACATAATTTTTTTCACTTTGTAAAACATTTGATGTATATTTCCAGCTTATCTGCTCTAAGACTGAACCAATTAAATTCCCACAACCAGTAGATGAGAATGCATTTCTTCTTCCCTTTCCAACACTATGTAACTTCTCTATATTAACACTTTAATTGCATCCATTTGGCTAATAACAGGTAGAGGTTTTTTACTTACTGTTTACATGATCCAGGCAGTTTAATAAACCCTTTGCATAGATTCACTTGTTCAGTCCTCACATCACTACTATGAAAACATTATTGTTTACTCTTATGTTATAGGTGAATAAATTGAGGCACAGAGAGGTTAGGTAACATATGCTAGATCATACAGAGCTTAGTGACAGAGCTTGGATTTCAACACACAAAGTCTGATTCCAGAGCCCAGGCTCTTAATCACTGTTATATGGCCTACTCTCCATACTTTTTTTTAAATTGAACTTTTAAAAAATGTTTATTTTCTTCTTTTAGTTGTCCATTCATGTTCTTCACATATATTTCTTGAGTATAGTGCTCGTTTTGATTTAATACAAATCTTTATGTACCACATATATTGGCCGCTTTTCTCACATTTGTTGCAAGTAATTTTTTGCTAGCTTGCTATCTAGTTTTGGATGTAGTTCAAAGTATTTTTATTACAAAAGCATTTAATATAGTCAAAATTGATTTCACACTTAGAAATTTCTTACCTATTGCAAGATCAGTTAAATATTTATTCACCTCTTATATTTTCTCTATGTTAAAACTTACTATTAAAATATATTTAGTATAATTCCTATAAAATTTAAAAAATGAATTTGACTTCAATTTATTTGGTACAAATATAAAGAGGAGGCTTAAAATTTCTTTATTTCCTGCAAATACATGATATATTAATTTCCTACTGCTGCTGTAAGCAACTGCCATAAACTTGTGGCTTAAAATACATTATCTTATAGTTCTGGAGGTCAAAAGTCTGAAATGGGTCTTAATGGGCAAAAATCAAGGTGTTGGGAGGGCTATATTCCTTCTGGAGTCTCTACAAGAGAATTCAATTCCTTGCCTTGCCCAGTTGAAAGCAGCTGCCCAAACTCCTTCGCTCATGGTCACCTGCCATCTTCCAAGCCAGTAAAGTCACGTGTTTTTCATATTTCATTACTCTGACAATGATTTCTTTTCTGCCTCCAACTTCCACACTCATAATTACACTGGGCCCACTAGGATAATCTTCCTGTTTTAAGGGCAGTTGCTTTGCAAACTTAATTCCCATTTGCCATAATGACCTAGTATATATACATGTTCCAGGGATTAAGATGTGGACATCTTTTTATCAGAAACTCCTGTGAATCACCCTAATATTACCCTTTTCCATTCTTCTGCTGTATTTGTTTTAATAGATCCATGGGAGTTAAGGGATGTTATTGTTATTCTTTTTTGTTTGATTTTGTTTCTGTATCTCCTTATAAATCTTCTTATGGAAAGAATTCTATAAAGAGTATTTTCTTTCACCTTTCTACAGAAGGTACAAGTTTTTCCCTTAAGTCAACTGACTTTATCCTGAGAGGCTTATTGAGTCCCCTTACCAGATCTTTAGCCCAAGAGCCAATTGATATGCTCATTTCTCATGCAAATTTTTTTTTATTTTTTAGCTAGAATTCATATATGAAGTTCTGGAATATTCTGATGGTTTATTATTTTGGCTCTAATGCCTTCTTTACTGATATTCTCAACTTAAGAAGAATACAAAAAAATACAATACCTAGCATAAACAGTCACCAAAAGTCTTTGTTTCACATGATCTAAACTGCATCATTTATTGTGACTCCACCTCCTAAAAGACAATGTGCCATGATTATTATCATTGCTTTCTCTTCCCTTCACCCTCATGCTTTGATCTGTTTCTTTCTTTGTCTTGTTTTATTTTCCTTTACTTAAAATTTTCTAAACTAATGCAGATATGTAGATAGAATAAAGTAATTGCTTTCTTCAAAACAATATATTTGCAATAAAGAAGTGGCTACTCAATTTTCTGTTTGGTACAGACTCAGGTTAGTTAGTTTACAACTCTCACTTCTTCTTGGTCAGATTGGGCCTCTTCCTTCTAACAAGTTGCAAGGACTTCTCTACTTTATGTAGTAAAACATGAAGGGTTCATTGATATTACTGTTCTCACTCCTACTCCTCCAGCCACAAAGCTAGTGGAAACTCCTCCAAAAGTGTAAAAATGGAGGGGTTTTTGTTTGTTTTTATGGCTTTTGTTTGTCTAATTTTGGTGGGGCTATTTTTGGCAGGGAATTTAATTTTAGGTCTGGGTAGTGTTATGGGTTCTCTTTTTTGCTGTTACTTTTCTTCTCTATTTGTGTAAACCTGAGAGGAGCTGTAAGCTTAAAAAGGAAAGTTGATGCTTTTGTCATATTCATGAATCACACTACACCTAACTTTATGCTCCAATCAAGCATACCATGAACAATTTGTTTTTGTATATTATGATGCATATATGTGATGTAGTTTTGCAAATGTTTTTTCAAAGCCCTCTGCTTGTTTTTGGCTTACAATTTTAGAGAGATGACAGTAACATAGATCTGAAAATAAAACTGAGGAAAGAAACTAGTCAAGTAGAAAATTACAGTCACAAATTCAGGCAGAAAGCCTTAAAAAATTAAAAAGGTGTTAAGGTCAGGTAGTTGGGTACCAGCAATTCTTGAGCCTTGCAAAAATTACACCAATTAAAATAATTGTTACTGTCCAAAACAGAATACTGAGCTGAATGGATCATTTGACTAACCCAGAGAGACAATTATAACTCTCTCATGGAGTCTACGTGTGATCTATATAGTTTAGGTTAAATTGTAAAACATCCAGACTCTAGAAAAGCAGGTAACCGACTTTTAACCCTAGCTGTTGTGCTTGAAAAAATGTCTGAAAGTAGTACATAAGAAGCAGTCATAGGATATTGAACTTCTGGCTGAGATGAGGACTCATAAACAACATTTGAATAGGAACTTAAAAAAAATCTTTCCTGAAATAGGGAGATCTTTAATACTCTGTCCCACTACAGCCTGAAAGGAATTTTTAGAAATAGTTTATAAAAAATCATTTTGGCAGAAGGCATTAGTAAAGGGTATTTGCCTTAGTAGAAAGTTGACTATAGCTCCTAGATATTTAAAATAAAAAAAGGAACAGAAGCAATTGGAGCAACAGAAATGCAATGAGGATGAACATACCTTAAACACTGAACTCAGCACAAATACATAGAGGAATATTGAGATTTGGGTGTGATTATTTTATCAGCTCTAATTCAGATGTATGACAAGTTGCTCTATCTACATGTAAAATATTATAAATAGTTATATATCTATACATATGTCTATAGATCTTATATACACACATATGTGTAGATATATAACATATTTATATAAATATATATAACTATATGTAAAACTTTATATATATATATGCATAGCCTTTGTGAAAAAGAATTGCCACACATGTATGTATATATGTAGATATATTTTGCATATGTGTTTAAATATATGTGTTTATATAAACATGTATACCCATATAAAATGAAAGTATTTGTATGTACATACACAAAGACGCAGATGTGTGCGTTTGTGTATAGATATATAGATATTTCATTCCAAGGTATTATTTTATTTAGTTTTACATGTATTTGATTTCACAGGATACTGACTTAACTGGCCCTTTAGGTATTTTAATGGAAAATGGTCAACATATGCAATCAGTCCATCCCTTGGTGCCCTATTTGTGTAACACTTACTAAAGGAATTCAGAAAAGAACTGATTCCTGTAGGGCAATATTGCTTAAGATCTCTCATCCATTACATTGCCATTTACCCATATTCAAGCTTACATTTATGGATCAAGGTATAATATTCACTTTTAATGTTTCTGAATGAACAGATTTTTGCCTTTCCAATCTCAGAGCTGTGGATTCTGAGACTTTTGAGTGGTCATTAATCAATACCATTTTGTTCTCATCATTTCCTGAGGAAGAACCTGAAAATGTTCAGTTTTGTAGAGACTTAGAATCTGTAAAAACAGTTTCTGGTCTGTATTAGGCAATCTTTGAAACAATTGCTGTTTCAGAATCCTGTATCTGCTGCCACTAAGCCCTTAAGTAAGCTTTGGAATTCCTGGAAGTTCAGCAGTTGCTTGAAGACACATAGTATATACATAGACTCTGTGGATTATCATTTATTTCTTTTCTTTTGTAGTTATCATAAAACTTTTTCCCCAAAACAGAGCTTGGCACAAAATATTGTTTTATGGCCTGTATATAGAGATCCACCCTGCTGCATAAACCTTACAAAAATCAGTGGAATTGAACTTAGAGAGATTATTACAAATAATAGGCTCTCTATTCAGAGTCTAAAGACATGAATCTATATGTTTGATTATGTGCCACAGAGATTGATTTATCATTTCTAGATAATGGAAGAGATTTTACCTATTATTTGTAAGCAACAAAATGGTTTTGTATTTTTTTTCTTTTATATTTCTTTTTTACTAAGCAAAGAGCACATATACTATCATCTCTCAGGTACAGATACAATGTTTTATTTAAGATGTGTAATCCAGCACTGTACCTAAAGATATGTTAGTGTTGATTTTTATCATATAATGGAGGAAGATGAGAAGTTAGTGGTACTATTTTGATATTTTCTGAGGGAGAGTTTACCACTTGCTCAGAGCTCAACTTCTCTTGTCAGTTTGGATTTATCAGAACCAGAAAATATTATCTCTGGGCTTTAAAGTTATATTTTAGAAGAGCAGTCTATAGTAAAAGCAAACAATACTATAAGGCTACTACATCACATTCTTGCTATATTTTATTTCAAAACATAGAGAATATCCTCACTGATTAATGTTCTGTTTATAATAATGTTCTTATAGCAGATAATGTTCTTCTTATAACAGAAAATGTTATAAGAAGCTGAGTAACTGGCATGTTTTATGAACATATTTACATCTCAACAATTGTATTATACATAGGGAAAAGTGTTTTAATATTGAAAGTCATTGAGTAGCAATCATTTAGAAATCTGCTCATTTATGGACTGTATAAGAAATTGAGATGAAATCTTTAAGTCTTGCATAGGGAAGCTAGAGAGTGTGAATAGAGAATTCAAGCTTAATGAATGTTCATTTTCAAGGTAAAGCTCTTACAGCATTCATGGACCAAGTTCTCATACTGCTGATAGCACATTGAGTTTATCCTCTAATCCATTTGTTGTTGATGGAAGTAGACTAATATTACTCCTTAGGATGATAATAATACTTTTATTCCAGAGGATATAAAAAGATATATCCTGGATTACCAAATTACATGTATGCAACTAGGATATGTGGTTCATCCAACACACAGTCCTAATTCTAGTGCAGACACTATAAATAGAAAAATAATGAATTGGAGTGCTGTCCTATGACTACGTGCTCTTAGGTTGACTGACCATCACATTTAAAAATAACAACCAGGGTTTCCATAATACTTGGACATGTACAAAGCACTTTAATATATGTTTCATCTTATTTTGCTCTCACAATAACTCTATTTGATGTATGGTACTAATATTCCCATTTTATAGACAAGGGTGATTTTATGAACTGAATGTTCATATCTCCTCAAATTTAGATGTTGAAGCCCTAACGCCAAATGTGTGATGATATTTGCAGGTGGGGACTCTGGAAGGTAATTAGGTCTAATGAGGTCATGAGGGTAGAGCCTTCATGATGGGATTAGTCCCTTTACAAGAACAAGAAGACAAGGAGATCTCTTTCTCTCTCCATGCACAGGCACTGAGGACAGGCCAGGTGAGCACACAGAAAAAAGGTGGCTATCTAAAAGCCAGGAAGTAGGAGGCCACCAAACACTGAATCTTTGGGCATCTCAATCTTTTGTCTATTCTTAAAGCCACGCAGCCTATGGTATTTTGTTAGAGCAGCCCAAGTTAACACACAAAGTCCAAAAGAGAATATTAATAAAAAATATTAATATCTTATTAAATCTGCATAGCTATTATGTAACAGAGCCAAGATAAATGGAACAGAATTGAGAGTCTATGCATAAACCCTTGTGTTTATAAATTAATTTTTGACCAAGATAATAAAATGAGGAAATAATAGTCTTTTCAACTAACGATGCTAGGACAACTGGCTAGCCATGTGCAAAAGAATGAAGTTGGACATTTACCTCCCGCCACATTCAAAATATAACTCAAAATGGATCAAAAACCAAAATATGAGAGACAAAACTATAAAATGCTTAGAAAAAACATATGAGTAAGTCTTCATAACCTTGGATAAGGCAATGAATTTTTAAAAATATAATACCTACAGTCCAAGAAATACATACAAAAATTAATTGGATATCATCAAAATTAAAAAATAACAACTGTTCTTCAGAGGACTCTATCAAGGAAGTGAAAAGGCAACTCACAGAATGGGAAAAAAATTTTTTCAAACCATATTATCTGATAAGCATATATTATCCAGAATATATATAGAACTTTTACAACTCAACAGTGAGGAGAATAAAAACATATTAAAAATGGGTAACGTATTTGAATAAACATTTCCATAAAGAAGATATACAAATAGCCATTAAGCACATGAAAAGATGATCAATATCATTAGATATCAGGGTAATGCAAACCAAAATCACAATGAGATACCACTTCACACCTATTAGCATAGCTATAATTTAAAAAAAAAAAGGAAAGCAGAAAATAAGTGTTGGAGAGGATGTGAGAAAAAATAGAACCCTAATACATTGCTGATGGGAATGTGAAATTATGTAGGTACTCTGGAAAACAATTTGGTAGTTACATGTGGCAGACCTTCACTGTATGAATATATAATATACACATATTGTATGATTTCATTAATATGAATTGTCCAGAACAGGGAAATCCATACATACAAAAAATATATTAGTCGTTGCCAGGAGCTCAGGAGAGGCGGAAATGGGAAATGACTGCTTATGAATGTGAAGTTTCACTTTGGGGAAATAAAAATATCCTAGAATTAGGAATAATTGATGCAAAACTTTGTGAACATACTAAAATCTGATGAATCACACCATTTAAAAGGGTGAGTTTTATGGTATGTAAATTTAACCTCAATACAACTGTTAAAAATAAACTATAACCATATATAGTGATAATGGCAACTGACAATTGGCCCTAGTGACAGGGATAACAATACTTGCTGCCTCTTTTTTTTTTTAAAAAAAACATCTTTATTGGAGTATAATTGCTTTACAATGTTGTGTTAGTTGCTGCTGTATAACAAAGTGAATCAGCTATATGTATACATATATCCCCATATCCCCTCCCTCTTGCGTCTCCCTCCCTCCCACCCTCCCTATCCCACCCCTCTAGGTGGTCACAAAGCACCGAGCTGATCTCCCTGTGCTATGAGGCTACTTCCCACTAGCTATCTGTTTTACGTTTGGTAGTGTAGATATGTCCATGCCACTCTCTCACTTCATCCCAGCTTACCCTCCCCCCTCCCTGTGTCCTCAAGCCCATTCTCTACGTGCCTCTTTATTATTAACCCAGTGGTGCTTGAAGTCCATTGGTGTTTTGATTACAATTCACATAAAAAGAAAGGATACAGTCCACACTTTTTGTTTGTTTTGGACATCATTAAATCTAATCTTACAATATTGAAATAGCAGATGACCACAGTTGACAATGACATTCTTTCACTTCAATTGATATATCAGTGCTTCATAATTACAAGCATGCTTAAACTCTGAAAATGAAACAGCTGATACAACATGACATACACATCTGTCTAGAAGAGTATGTATTTTTCCTTATATTATATTCTCCTACAAAGTCTCCACAGGTAGGTATAAGTGTCAGGGGCAACTATAGGAAATGTGTGATGTGGTTTAAATCACTGGGTTTCCCAGCCCAGCCTCGCTGTTAACACTGGAGGTGGGGGAGGGTTGCCTTGTTGATAATGAAAGTAAGTAGGCATTCAGTTGATGCTCCATCCTTAAGAATAAAACGTAGGATCTGAATGGATCTTGCTTTGGGGATGGTGACTGTGACTGACATCTCTGTCTATTCCAACAACTCAGTTACTGACACTCACAGGACTTCCAGTAGTTTCATTCATTTGGGGAATAAGGAGAGGGAAAGAAGATTCGCTAAATCTGTTATAATAGAAAAGAAAGGGACACAGAAGTGAAGACCTAATTACAGAGTATAATCATAGGTTGGGATTTTGTTTTTCATTTAAGCAGTGCTTTCCTCTTATGGCCCATTAGCATCCCTTGAATAAACAAAATATTTTGATTCTTCAACATCTTCCAAGAAATTCTGGTTAAAGATCATTGATTTAAGACAGTGGATCTCAACAAAGAGTGACTGCCCCAACCACAGGACATTTGGCAATGCCTGAAGACATTTTTGGTTATCACAATAGGGGGGAAGGTGCTATTGGCATTTAGTGGGTAGAATCCTGGGAATGCTGCTAAATAGCCTACAATAACACAGGACAATCTTCTACAACAACGGATTATCTAGCCCAAAATGTCAATAGTTGCAAAGTTGGAAACCCTGCTTTAAGGATAAAGCTCACCTATTAATTATGAGTAAAGAAAGGTACAAATATTGGTATTATTTAGTATTCTTGTCATTTTTTTCACTGACCTTTTTTCTCTTGTTACTCCAGAACCAGGGCACAACAAACACAGTGATGCACTGACTGTAGAGCTATAGTAATTAGTACTATACTTAGAGCCTGTTGAAAACATTGAATCAATAGAATTCACAGTATGAGAATTTAGCTTTGTCTTCCTCATTTGGTCCAGTCTGACATTTTTACCATTTTTAAAGAAACATTTCCATTTAATGCATGGCTACTGCTGTTGATCCACCCCCACTGATGAAAAGCTAGCTTGGTTCTGTTCAGTTAAACCAAGACAAATTTTCAGTAGATTTTCTGAATAATTATATTATAGCATTTTTGAACATAAGATTTTGTGCACAGGACACCCACATGTAGTATGATTATTATAATTAGTAGTAATCTGTATAACACCTCATATTTTCAAGTGTTTTCCAGTAATTCCTCATAGTAATTCTATGTGCTAAATCACTATTATCATCCCCATTTCACAGATAAGAAAATAGCAGTACAGAGAGGCTAATTATCTTGCTTGGGGTCACAGATTGATTCAAAATAGGGTTTGGACTGAGGTTTTTTATTTAAAACTTAGCAAGTAATTCAAGCCCATCAGCATATGTCAGTCCTTATTTCAAAGAGATTTTCAAAAAAAAATCAGAGAGGTTTTATTGTCTGTGAGTGGAAAGCTTCCAGGATTAATTTTGTGTGTGTGTGTGTGTGTGTGTGTGTGTTATTTAAAATTTTTATAATTTTAAAGGTATTACTTCAGTTTGAATTACCTTAATGTGGAACAGTAATTAAGTCAGAAATACACTGGTCAGTGGCACTGCTTTTATATTGAACTAGATTTGAATGCAGTGAGAATTAAGAATATGGAAAAAGAGCTGTAATTTATGAATGTGAGAAATTGTTTAGATACATGTCTCACATTGAAGATAAACAACAGGGTTTAAAGCGCTATGTATAAGCATACTCTCTCTAAGAGAAATTTAAAATTGTTTTCAATCTGTGTCTGGTTAGTTCAGTTTCTTTGCCTGATAGTAATGAGACCGATGTTATACCATCGATCCCCAAATGGGTCAATTAGATGTGCTCTGTTCATGGACAAAATCTGCACACAGAACTCAGAGCAGCTGTCTCTTCAAATAGGTGTATTGTTCACACATAGCTGTCAGCAAGCAAGATAACATGCCCTACTTAGTGCCACTCAGACCCTTAGAGTGGAGATAATTTTTTCTTACTGATTATTATTTAAGAAATGTCAACTGGTCATAGCAAGGACAGAAGATACCTATGCATCAAGCCATTATAAAAGTATAATCTTAAAATGTGATGAATAAATGTTGGTGTTAGACTCATAAAGGGTGATATGTGAGCCTTGTTTGCTATACATTGATCCCTATTCATTTGAGGAATCAGAATGAGTTTTCAAAAGCAATTAAAGAACAAAGGAACCTGATATAAGACTTAGGAGATACATATACTCTGGCCAGTGACTTACTGAATTGATTATAACTGACCAGTCGATCAATATGTTCTTTTCAGATTACTACTATTATATAAAATTTTATGGCTGTATTTTCAAATGCATTAACACTAAGAAGGACTTTAGTAAAAATAGCACAATATAAACAAGAAATTATTGAATAAGGAAAAATAGTAATTACAAGCAAAGTAGCAGAAACTCTGGAGACAAAATCACATTAACAAAATGCCACTGAACATCAAGAGTTCATTGTATCTGCCACAGTGTTAGTAGAAAACTAAATTTTACTATTTCCCTTGAGCCAAAGAAATGCTTTATTCTCGGTATTTGGGTTAATTTCTTTTCACTTTCTTTATCTGCCTTTCAAATTGCTACTAGGAAATTGTAGGAAGAATCTGGGGGGGGGGATCATAGCTCTAAAGAAAAGCAGTAAAAGAAAATTAAAATTATTTTCATAAAATTTGATGGAGATATTGTTTTAAGTTTAATAAAAGATAAGTTATAATTCCAGATAGCGTAAAGGGTGGCAAAGACTCTGTGTCCAAAAGAAGACCCAAAACAAAACTAATATTTGGCTAGGACAGCATAGTCTCTGGAAACAGACTTGGTGTATAATCCTGATTCTATTATTTTCTAGCTGTGAGATTTCAGGCAAGTTACTTATTATACAAACCTTCTGTTTTCTTATAGACTGAAGATAATATCTTCTTTATAAAGTTGCTATGAGGATTTAATGAAAGTGCATATAAAAATCTTAACACAATACATAATGGTTGCTTGCTTAATGTTAGTATTAGCATTAATTAGGACTGATAGTGGACTTAATATTTGCTTTGGTGTTAGTACTGATACTGGTATTGGTATTAATTTTAGCATTAACTTTACTATTAATATTACTGTTAATATAAGTACTAGTATTATTTCTCCTTTCCTTACTTATAATCAGTGTTTCCAACTTGGATGGGACTAGATGACAAGTTGGTCATTTAGTCCAAATGCCTCATAGCACAGAAATTCTCTCTAAAACAACATTAGCAGATGGTATTTTGAAACAAAATATTGAATTTTGTAATTATCCCTGTCAAATTTTATTTTGTTGATTTTCTTTTATGGTAGGGCACTATTTTCCTCAAATCCGGAAATGATTAAATGTGGCATTTAACAAGAAAAGTGAAAATGCAGTTGACATATAGAAATGAAAATCACCAGTTCTGAGGTAAATCTATAACACACAATGACAAAAATTTCATTATAAAATATAGTTTTTTCAGTTTTTTATCTTTAAACCAATGATTAAACTTAAGCTTGTCACCTCAAATGATCTTAAAAATTATGATCTCTTTTAAAAATGTTTCACTATTAAATTGTTTGTGCCTGCATTATATCATTTTTGTAGGTTAAAGATGACTTTCTTGGCTAACTTCCACAAAATGGCCTTTCTTCCTTCTCTCACTCGCACGTTACCAAAATTCAGACTATACTAAACGTGATCAGATCCACATAACAACTTGCTGGAGACTTCCTATTAACAGGAACTGTTATTTATTGTTTTACTCTGTGCTAAGCACTGTGCTATTAAGGTAATGTTTTGTATGCCAGGTCTTAGGGACTGAATGTTTTCCCCCAAAATTCATATGTTGAAACTCTAATCTCCAGTGAAATGATATCTGGAAGTGGGGTTTTGAGAGGTAATCAGGGGCTAGATTAGGTCATGATGGTGAGCCCCTCATGATAGAATTAATATCCTTATAAGAAGAGGAAGAAACATGAGAGCTCTCTCTCTGCCATGTGAGGATACTGAAAGAGGGTGGCCATCTGCAAACCTGAAAGAGGGATCTCAACAGGTACTGAATCTGCCCGCATCTAGATCTTGGACTTCCCAGCCTCCAGAACTGTGAGAAATAGATGTCTGTTTTTTAGTCTCCCCAGTTTATGGTATTTCATTATAGCATTCCAAGCCAACTAAGACAGATATTGGTACTGCAAAGTGGGGTGCTGCTGTTAACAAACACCTAAAAATGTAGAAGCAGCTGTGCAACTGGGTAATGCGTAATGGGTAGAGGCTGAAAGTGTTTGGAGGTGCAGTCTAGAAAAAGCTTACATTGCAAGAAAAGACTATCCTTGCTAAAAAGTGGCAAAAATTTTAGCTGAATTGTGCTTGTGTCTTAGTATTTTGTGAAAGGTAGAACTGTAAGGATTGAAATTGCATATTTAGCTGAGATTTCTAAGAAAAAAATGTTGATGGAGTGACTTGGTTCTTCCAGACTACTTACAGTAAAATACAAGAAGAGGGAAATAAAAGAAAAAGGGAATTATTATACATAAAGAAACCAAAACTTAAAGATTTGGAAAATCTTGCCAAAAAATGAGAAAGCATTACTCTGGAGGGAACACTAACTAAAGGTGGGGCAGAGCAACCATTTGATAAGTAGGTTAGTGTGAGTGTGAACCAGGAATGAACCTAATCAAGCCATCAGAGCAGAAACACTGCCAGTTTGAACTGAATGATATGGAGATAGGATGGAATGAACGCTGCCAGACTTCTTACATTCCACAGGACAGGACAATAAAGCTATCCAACTGTGAACTTGTGCTATTCTTCGAGAAAAGAGAAGAATGGCCCCAAAGGCAAGTCAGGTATCATCAGGGCCACCTCCTCAGTTTCAGCAGACCAGAGGTCATCCAACCAAAGCCAAAGGGGCAGTGCCACCCAGGAACTGTGACAGTGTCACCCCAGTGGGCCAGGAGGGCAGAGCATCTGGCCAGAGGATTATTCCTGAGCCTTAAGATCTCATGGAATTTGCCTTGCTAGGTGTTGAACTTGCCTAGGACCCATCATCTCTTCTTTCTTATTTCTCTCTTTTGGAATGGGAATGCCTATTCTATGCCCCACCATTGTATTTTTGGAAGCACATAACTTGCCTGGTTTCACAGGTTTACAGCCAGAGGGAAATTTGTCCCAGGATGAATCGTACCTTGAGTCTTACCCATATCTGATTTAGATGATATTTGGATGAGACTTTGGATTTTAGTGCTTGAAAGAGTTAAGACTTTTGGGGCTGTTGGGATGAATTTAATGTATTTTATACCTGAGAAGGACATGAATTTGGGGGCCCAGAGGTGGAATGCTATGGACTAAATATTTGTGTCCCCCCAAAGTTCATATAGAAGCCATAATTCCCAATGTGATGGTATTTGGAGGTGGGACCTTTAGGAGGTATTAAGCGTTAGATTAGGTCATGAGGTTGGGGCTCTTGTGATGGGATTAATGCCCTTATAAAAACAGGAAAAGTATGAGGGTGCTCTTTCTTTGCCACGTGAAGATATTGCAAGAAGGTGGCCATCTGCAAACAAGGAAGAGCACTATCACCAGATACTAAATCTGCTGGCACCTTGATCTTGGCCTTCCTAGCCTCCAAAACTTTGAAAAATACGTATTTGTTGTATAAGCCACCTATTCTATGGAATTGTGTTACAGCAGTCTGAGCATACTAAAACACCAGGATCTATGTTTCTGTATTGTTTCAAAAATTACTTCCAAGGGAGTATAAATCGGTCATAGGCAATTGGGAAAATAAGAAAAGCTTCAAAACATTTAAAAAAATAGCTTGTAAACTCTCTTAAAATATTGGTTTATATTACTTCAATCTTTCCTTCTAAATATATCTGTACATAATTCCATATGAGTATTTACTTAATTGCTTTACAAATTTAGAATCATGCTGTACATAGAGTGCTATTTTGAAATGCCCACTTATATACCTTAAAATATAAGTGTACAGAACCTGGGGCTGGATTACTAAACTCTTCCACTTAATAGTTTTATGAACTTGCTCACTTCATATAATAATCTCTCTGTGCCTCAGTCTCCCATCTGTAAAATGGGAAGAATAATAGTTATACATGTCTCCCAGAGCTCTCATGAAAATTAAATGACTGAACATTTGTGAAGCATTCTTAGAAGTACCTGGCATATACAAATCTCTCTAAAATTGTAAGCCTGTAAGCATTAGCATGACTACATTACCATGTCAAAATTTTATTCTACAATGTAATATTTTCAAAGCTATATAATATTAGTATAACCTAATGGATCTAATCAATCCCTTATCACTGGGCATTTCTAATAATTCTAATTTTTCACTTTTGTATTACTCTGATGAACATCCTTACACCTAAATATTTCTTCATATAACATGTATCAGGCAATAATATCTATGGATTTCATCCTTAAAAATAGCTGGTCTCTACCTGATTACTCTATAGCAAGTCCTACCAATCCAAATATCCCCTATGAAAACAGGGATTCCTGTCATCTTTTTATTGTTTTACTTGTAAACATAGAGAGCCAAAGGGGTTAGATTTTATTATTAACGTAGGGAGAGTTGGTATCATTAAACTATTGACTCTTCCTAGACAAGTACAACTTTTATTTCTCTATGTATTCAATTTTTTACACATGGCTTGCAGATTTTTCTTCACATAGGTCCCTCTCATTTCTTATTATTGATACATCCCTAGTTTTTTGGAAAAGCTGTTTTTGTTGTTCCATTGTCCTTTTTTGCTTCCCATGGGGAATACATTCAAGGCTGGTATGAATTTCCTTAGTTCTCTTCCAGATTTCGCCCTGAACTTAAGGTGTTCAAGTGTAATTATAGTGCTGCAGGTAACTTGAATATCGCTATTATAAGACAATTATTAGTTTTCTCTAAAATGCTTTAAAAATAGTAATGCATCTGCAGGTATGCAACTATCATATATATTACATTATGTATGTACTATGGTGTATTCAAATTCATGATGCAGAAAACTACTGAAACCATTAAAATGATTATATTTAATACATCACGATTTATCATAATTATGATTAGATTTAATAAAATGATTTAACATATCATAATTTATGTAACAAATTGCATAAACTTCTGCTTTTTGTAATCTCTGACTTAATTTTATAGTAACAAATAAAAGTAAAAGTGCTTTGATTAACCATTCCATTCCATTCTAATGAGGAATTTTAACGGTAATTTTGAGACAAATGTATGTGTATATATATGAGTACATTTGCCAGAGTTGTTCTGTAAGCATGATTAAATGTAAGCCGAGGAATACTTGAAACAAAATGATGCATTTATATAGTTTTTACACTCACGTTACACCATCTTGTCCTCACAGCAGTCCATTTTACAAGTAAGAAGCTTTGATGTAGATTGAGAAAGTTGCCCAAGTTTACAAATACAGTTGCTGTCAGGGTTCATGTGCTTCCTGATTCTACAGCCAGTGCTCTTTTCACTCTGTTGCCTAAGAGACTCACAGTTCATATATTTTCAAGTCTTATTACTTTCATCTGAAAGCTACCCACTGTTAATTTTACAAAATGTCAAATTAATCAATTCTTTATCACAAGCATAAGCAAGGTTTTGAAAATTTTTGGATGAATAACTTGAAGAGGACATTTAAAGGAACATGGAAGTATTTGACATTAAGGAAAAAACCTGTCAAGTATTACAGAGATTTCTACACAATTTCTGAAGAGAATCTAAATTTAAGTTCTATCAAGCACCTGGGGAATGAGAAAGGCTTTGCACTTTCTACTGAGCTATTGTTATGACTTGAATTTTCTAAACTATATTAATTACCTTGACTCCTATGTAGGTGTTCATTAATGAAAAATTACCAAGCAATCCTCACAAATTACAAGTTATAACTACATAAAAGTAGTTCCTAATGAGCTCAACATAATCAGTGATTGTGCTGTGAATATACTGCAGTAGAAATCAAAAGTGATTGGCCACTTTAAGGAGATTCTAAGTGGCAACTCTAAATGTGTTTTTTCAAAGGCAATCACGTTTTCTTAACATTCAAATAAGCAGAGCATTTTTCAATCATTAGCCTAAAGGAAGAAATACATACTTCTAAAATAAGCAGATATTGGCTGAAATGACAAAAGAAGCAAAATGGGCAGCCAAGGAAAACCTAGACCGGAATTTTCTCTTTAAGACAGCCGACACTTGAAAAAATTCAGTTGAAATTAAACAATTTGTATCTAGTACCTAATATGTGCAAAGGAATAAAACATTTATTTTCTGCTTAATATGTGTCACACAGTGCTAGAAGCTGCATTATTAGTATTAGTACTAACATTAGTATTTATGAATCCTCACAACTCTTGGAGGTAAGTAGTATTATCATGATTGTACATCTGAGAAACCTGGGGCTCAGAGAGGTGAGGAAGCAAAGTTACCCACCTTTAGTACTCTCAGACACTCCATATAATAGGTATTTTAATTTTAATTTGCAGCTTACAAGTAGTGAACCCGAGACCCAGGTAGGTTACATAAATTGCAAAAATTCATAAAGTTGGTGAATGGTTTGACTATAACTCCAATATTAAAGCTAGATTATTACCTTTATCTACCAGCGGTTTTCCAACTTTAGCATGCATCAGAATCATCTTTATAAAAGAGGTTATTAAAACAGAGACTGCTGGGCTCCATCCCCAAAGTTTGAATCAGAAAGACTGGGGTGGGGCCCAAGAGTCTGCATTTCTAAAAAGTTTCCAAGTGATGTTGCTGCTGCTAGTCTGGGGACTACGCCTTGATAACTGCTCTGGGAATAGTAGTTAAGGAGAACAAAGGAGTCAAGTATAGTTTTAGTTGAACAAATGGATTGAAAGTCTAAAAGGTATATTGTCAGAAAAATAATGCTCGATTACAAGTTCCATATGAAAGGCAAAAGAGAGCCATTGATGGGATTTTAAGATGTTGTCATAGGGATGACTGTAGTTGAGAGAAAGAAGTAAGGCTACCTATTTCCTTTAACTTGCCCTTTACTTTACAGAAACAGAATAAAGCATTCAGAGTGAAGCTAATGTTATATAGCTTTTTAATTACTCTTTTTGTTTTTTTTTTGTTGTTTTGCATTCAGCATATTATTTTCAGCAACACAGAGTTAAGCCACTAAAATCCTTAAGGAAACCACTTTTCCTTCTTCTTTCTTTTCATTTCTTTTCTGTGTGTTTGTTGCTGTGGGTTTTGTTTTTTTTTTAACCTATTTCATTTTAAGTGATAAACAGGGATTTTCCCCCCTTAATGGTAGAAGGATCAAGTAAATTGGATTTGAGAAGTTTAATTAAGTCAGTTCACAGACAAATGGACTTGAGGAGTGGCAGGTTAGTGTGGTGTGGTCCATGAGAAACAACTGCAATTAGAATAAACCTGCGGACATAAGATTAAGATTTTTTTCCAAGGTCAAGCCACAGAACTCATTTGGAAAAGAACTAACAGGATGCAGACAAAGAATCAATACTAAAGCCCTCTACTGGACACATAAACAATACAAGAATGCCTGTGAACTCTAGTCAATACCTATTGCCAATTGATCCTGGGGATAAATTGTGACATGAAAATATTTTATAATAAGCATATGTCTGTATCTCATTATTTTCTCTAAATGCATTTAACCATAGTTGGAAAATATTTTAGTCTCAGCACAGGGAGAAATGTATTTCTTCATTCAGTGTCCAGAATACTAGTAAGTGGTTTTAGTTTTTATTAAATTGGTATATTATAATCTCTCTGTTGGAGACTAGAAAAATTGTTTTCTAATGAATATATTAAATAGGTGGAAAAAAACAACCAGGATCTAAGTCAGGATTTCTGAACTTTTTTGTGCTATGGCAATCTAGTAGTATATGAACACCCTTTCTCAGACTATTATTTTTAATGCATAAAACAAAATAGATAGGATTTCAAAGAAATATTATAATGAATCACTTAACAAATTATTAGCAACTGAATGTACTATATAGTAATATACATGTTTCTTTATCAGTGCATCAGTAACAAAATGATATATTTTAGAAAAGCAAGTTAAAATTAATTTCACACTTCAGTGTGAAGACAGTGGCTGCTTGGTTTGAATAAGGCCATTAACCTGTGGGGCAATACACATGTCATGTTGGATATCCAATCAATTTTTATTTTTTATTGTTATTTTCATGGCAGGAGATAGATGGGCCCCAGGGTAAGCAGCTGGAGTTCATTCCTTTTTGGATTTTGGACAGAAACTCCAAAATATCAATAGCAGGACAACTGAGAGAGGAGGCTGGGCCCTGACCAGATAAGAGATAAAAGACGACATAATCCCCATTCTCGAAATCAAGGAGACCTCCCCGATGACACATGCGCAGAAAGGCTGCCTGGAGGTCAAAAAGGGAGGGGGTGCCACCCCATAGTAAGTGATGTCAACTACCCATAGGCCTCTTTGCTAGAATCCATCTTGGCTAAGAAATGCACATGCACACAGGGGAGGACCCTGAGGTATACCAAATAAGGACTCAGAACCAGGCAAAGCAAGATAATTGGTCAAAAGAAACCCAGAAGAAATGCCCCATAAAAGTGATTCAAACAACCACGAGGGCACAACTCTCTCTCTGAGCCCGTCCATATGTCTATCCACAGGTACTGTCCTTTTTCCTCACTACTTTCCATCTCTATGTGGAAATTCATTTCTATACAGCTGAAGGGTCAGGGCCTTGTCACTGGCCACTGGTCCCTGGTGGTCTGGTGGCTAGGATTCAGCGCTCTCACTGCCGCTGCCCGACCTCAGCCTTTGGCCGGAAACCAAAATCCTGCTTCAAGCAGCTGCAGGTCAAGGCCACGTGAAATCAGTCACAAGAGCAGAAAATATCTATTTGCAAAGATATATTATTAAAAATGGAACTAAAACTTTCATAGCTCTCTTTAAAATGCAAGGATAGGTTTCTCAAACTGAACACTAGGATTGTCCAAGGATTTCTGAGTTAAACTCCAATTGTAGTAAATTCTTTTGTTCTAACAATCAATGAGTTCATCTTTAGCTAGTTTAACATCTTTAATACAGTTTATATCAGAAGGAATGTGAATCCATGTTTTAATTTTAATGCTATTAATGTAAAATACCTGTTGAAAATATTCTGATGTGTTTTCTGATGTTTGCAGATTTCTCTTTTCAAATAAATTAACAGAGAATTTTACATCTCCACTCTGTTTGGGTAAAGCATTTCCTCCAGTGTTTAAAGTTTGTAAGAATGTTGACCTCTACTCTTCTTTATTGGCAGCTTAGCCAAGAAAGCTTGGAAGTTTTAAGAAGCACCTGCAATGGGGACTTTATGATGCTGAAAAATTTGTATCATTCATATGGTTAAAATATCTGTCAAGTAAATCATCCAATGGGTAAAATCATTTCTTTCAACGTGATTCAAGAGAGTTTTCTGGGTTTTGTTTTTGTTTTGTTTTATTTTTAGAAAAAGTGAAATTTCTGCCCCTGGTTAAACAATCAGTGCAAGACTTGTCTTGGAAGCCACAGAACTTCTGTGTGGTAGAGTGTAATATCCTCCTTCCATTTTTTGGAAATAAATCTTTAAAAATGAAGAGATTCAGAGATCTGCACCTGATTTTATTAATAACATTTATGGCTCTTGACAAAACTTCTTTCAGCCTTATTGCAAAAGTCTTTGTTGCCAGTGCATATTTCTGTATAAAGTAGTGAGTGACAATGACATAAGGAGATTCCTTTTTTTTTTACTAAAGTAGCAAAACCAGATGCATTATCAATCACTGTAGAAGATCCACCTGCACAAAGAATATGAAGCTTTTTATCCCAATCAAATATTTGTTTGGCAAACAACTTTTTACTATTTCCAAACAACAGCAGCTTTTTCAGCATCCAGAAGGGACTCACAAAATAAGATTTCTTTTTATGAAAGTGTCAGTATGCACATGATGAACAAAACAATCTGTTGGCCACCTTAAGAGATGTCTATACTATAGCTTCATCTAGTTACACAGTCAATGGGAATGTTGAATCTACTAATTCCTTTATGATCTGCTTCAAGAATAAATCACAACATTTGTATAGGGGCCCACTGCTAAATTTTTCCTCTGTTCCATCCACAAACCATCTTAATATCTTCCAGTCCATGTGACTTTACTAAAGTCTCTGTAATAGTGTGCAACTCCAAATAGTGAGCAATCTCATGGCTGGTCTAATAACTATCATAATTTTAGAGTAGTAATGAGCATAGATGATATTTCAAAACTAAAATATGATAGGAAAACATAGGTGATTTTTATTGGTGACAAAAGCATTACCAATGATACTGTGGTTTGCTTCCTGCATTCATAAGGAAAGAAAGTATAATACATGGAATACCTGAAATTTATCCATGGGTCTCTTGGGGACCTGTACATCCAAGCTTAAGAAGCCCTGATCAAGATGGTTACCAATGGACAGAACTGTTACACACACAGTCTCCTTTCAATTTTCTACAGATGGATTTTTCACTTTGCAATTACTCACATGACTTTTTCCCTTTTCCTAGTGGGTTTAAGTCTGGAGTAAGTAGTTTTTGATTACCCTGTTTATTTTTTTCTGTTTCTCTCTAATCCTATTCCAAGATAAGACTAGAAAGGGAAAATTTAAGATTCTGTCCCATATTCAATCTCAGCTTCTAGTCAAAGTCTATTTTAATGGAAGAACTCAGTGACCTCACAGGACCATCATGAAATGTCCCAATTAGACAAATAATGAGCTTGGAGTTGGGGGTTGAAAAGAAAGAGATGATAAGAATTGATGCACAGGATGCAAAATGAAAATTATGAAAAATGATCTAAATATTTGCTATTTATTCCCAACATAACTATATTTTCTGTTGTTTTAACTCTGTTGAATTTTGAGAATATGAAAATTATTTAAATTCAAATACAAGTAGAATGTTTTCTAAATTCAAAAATTCTTTGTGCAAACATTTTAACTTTGACAAATCCCTTTTCTCATTGGCAAAATGGGAGTAATAATAATTCCTATGTCATAGGGTTATTGTGATGATTAAATGACAGAATTAACATAATATAAAATTCTAGGCACAGTGACTAGAACATAGTCAGTACTCAATAAACCTTATCACTTAACTATCATCATCATAATTCTTATCATAGATATTATTTAAAGGTCAGATGGGAGTCATTGAAATGTTTTAAGCAGTTAGCACAATGAGATTTGTATTTTAGAGAAATACAAGTAGTGATATGGTAATGGTAGCTTTTGGTGATATTTATTTTTCTCTTATTTTTAATATCAATGTATTAGGAAGGCTATCATGGTAACATTTTAATACTGTTTTAATTTTGTTTCACCAAGGACAAGATAAATAAATATATTTTAAAGAACCCTGATCCAGAGGGTTTCACAGTTGTGGTCAATGAAAAAGTACTATTGTACTAACTACTTCAGAAATTATTGCCATTACCATCTGAATGAAGCTGAAGATGACTTCAGAATAAGGATTCTGGGAAGAAAAATCCCAGGAACTTGCTTATCACAGAAAGGAAGGCATACCATGCATACAAATATCTAGCTTTCAGGCACAAAAAAAGGAAACAATGTACATATTTTTCATACATTTGTTGAACATTGATTATGTGTTAGGAACTCATAGGTGCTTGGGAATGTATCAGTTAAAAGAAAAAAGAAAGTAAAACAAAACTTCCTGCGCTCATGGAGATGATATTCTAGTAAGACAGAGGAAGAAGGACAATAAACGGTAACCATAATAAATAAATAAGTAAATGACATGGTATGCTGAAAGGAGATAAGAGCTATGGCAAAAATAGTAAAGCAGAATTAAAAAAATGAGAAGTTCTGAGGTGAGGATAGAGTTATAATTCTAAATATAGAGGTCATAGTAGATAGGCTTCATTTACACAATAACATTTAGGCAAAGACTTGAGAGAGGTAAGAAAGTTAATCATATTTGGAGAAGAGCATTCTAGGAGAAAAAATAGCTAGTACAAAAGGCTCTACATTTTTTAATGTACCCATTATGATGGAGACAATGAAAGGATTCCAGTGGGGCTAGAACAGAGAAACTGAAGGAAGAACAGTAGAAAATGAAGTCAAGGAAGTAACATGGGAGTGGGAGGCAGATCATGGAAAGCTTTCAAGTCAATGACTTGAATTTTACTCTAACTTGGGGAGTCATGACAGTATTCTGACTTATATTTTAAAATAATATTTTGACTGCAGTGTTGAGAATATATTACAGAGAGGCAAGAACAGAGTCAGAAAAACCAATTTAGACCAAGGGAAATTAATAGATTGGACTAGGGTGGTAGCAGTGGAGGTGGTGAGAAATGGTCAGATTCTGGATATGTTTCACAGGTTACATAGACAGGCTTAGACAGGCTTTGCTGATGGATTGGATACAGATTATGAAAAAAAGAAAGGAGTCTGTGACAGAGTCAAGATTTGGAACCTGAGCAAGTGGAACTTTGGAGTTACCATAAACTGAGATGAAGAAGGCCCCAGGAAGACCAAGTTTGAGAAGTTCCCGTTTTGAACATGTTGCCTTTGACATGTCTGTTGGATTTCCAAGTGGAAATGCTTAGTAAGTAATTGAATACAGTGGGCCCAGAGTTTAGGAATGTGAAAAAGTTTATTAGGAGTCAGAAGTAATCAAATAAGATGAGTGAGAAATGAGTGAGAAATCGCCTAATAGCAACAGAGAGAGGTCTGGTGCAGTTAAGGGAATAAAAGCTTAATTGGCAATGGATTTAACAGAAAATAAGATAAGAGTAATTTGAGGTACTATGTATGATCAACCGTTTCAAGGAATTTAGCTGCAGGTGGAGTACAAAGAAATTAGTCAGTAGCTAGGAAAGATCAAGAGTAGATTTTTGTATGTCGTTAAGATGGGAAGAATAAGAGTGTGTTGGTATTCTGATGAAAATAATTCAATAGAAAACAAACAATTAATGATGAAGGAAAAAGGGGAGAATTACTGGAGTATTATTCTTGAGTAGGAAAGAAGGAGATTTCGTGCATAGCTGGAGGGACTCGATTTAGATAGACGCACAGAGAGTTCATCTAAGAAACAAGAATATATTGGCTGTTAATATGTGCTTGTTTTAGAGCTATGAAAACTGTTACTCATATTATTTAGCAAATAAAATTTACATGATTTTGCTTTAAGCCAAAAAAAAAAGTGTACTGGCATAGAGATCAATTTGGTGGGTATATGTGGTAACAGGAGACTGTGGAAGTTTGTTTTAAAACATTTTTATTTTGGAAACTCAAATTTATAAGAGAAAATAGTATAATAAACCTCTATGTAGCATTATTGTTTCAAATTTAGCATCATTTTGCCAATTTTGTTTCATCAAAAAACCTGATTTTTTGCTGAGCTATTGTAATTCAAATACCAGATATTATATCATTTCACTCATAAAATCTTCAGCATTTATTTCTAAAAGGCTTTTGCTTTTAACATAACTACCATACCATTGCCGCAATAATAAATTTAAGAATAATCTTGTAATATTATCTAATTCTCATTCCATCCTCAAATTTCACTGATTATCTCAAAACTATGTTTTCATATTTGATTTGTACAAATCATGATCTAAACAAGGTTCACACACTGCATTTGGTTAATGTATTCCTTAAATCTGTATTTAAGACTTATATGTTGAAGAAACTTGGCCACTATAAAATTTTCCATACTCTGTGGTTGTCCATTTCTATTCTTGTGGTACCCTTCAATATGTTCCTCTTACTTACATACTTTCTGTAAACTAGTAGCTAGATCTGGATGCTTGATGATTCAGGTTCTATTCTCTTTCTTTAGCAAGAATAATTAATAGATTTTACTATGTGCTTTCTATTGAATTAAAACATGTGGCCATATGTATTACTGTTCTATTTTTAGTCAACTAAAATTGGTTATTGAAATTAAGTGGTGTTGATTTAATCCTTTAATTATAAATATCAACCTTTCACCTAATGTATTTAGCATACAATGATTTTCATTGCTTAGGTCCATTATTTCTTTAGGTATTGCAAACCAGCTATTTTTCTAATTCTAAACTTCTTTCTGGAATTATTCTATATGAAATAACTTTCATTAGCAATCTGATTATTGTACATACAGAAAAGGTAGAATAAACACTTCTTTCTCCTTACTCACCAACTTTCATAGTAATTAGTTGGTGCCTTAGCAGCCTCCAAAGATTACCTCAGATATTTCTGTTTTAAGAATCATTATAAACTCTTAGAACTTTAATATAAAATTAATACATTTCAATTCATTTTAGTCATTTTCTTCATGCTCAAATTGTCCTGTCTTTGGCACTGGAGGTTCTTTCAAATTGGCTCCTGTGTCCTTTTGAATTGATCCTAGTACTACTTAATAGTTTCCCTGTTTCCCAGCAGAAATGATACCATCCAGACTCATCATGTTATTTTTTTGTCTCAGATATGGAATTAGAAATTTCTTCAAGGAGCTCTTGTTTCTTTAAAAAAAAAAAAAAAACCTTTTTTTTTTTAGTGGTTTGAGAGACAGCAACTTTTTAAAATATTTATTTATTTATTTTTGGCTGCATTGGGTCTTCGTTGCTGCACATGGGCTTTCTCTAGTTGCAGCAAATGGGGGCTACCCTTTGTTGTGGTGCACGGGCTTCTCACTGAGGTGGCTTCTCTTGCTGCGGAGCACGGGCTCTAGGTGCAAGGGCTTCAGTAGTTGTGGCACACAGGCTCAGTAATTGTGGCTCGCAGGCTCTAGACCGTAGGCTCAATAGTTGTGGTGCACAGGCTTAGCTGTTCCACGGCACGTGGGATCTTCCTGGACCAGAGATCGAACCCGTGTCCCCTGCATTGGCAGGTGGATTCTTAACCACTGTGCCACCAAGGAAGTCCGCTCTTGTTTCTTTTAATGAGAAATGGTATTTAGAAATCACTTTCTGGGTACTAAGGGTGTCCATTATTATTGGGTTGTTGTTGTTTCTAGGATTTCTTAGTAAACACAGCTAGAATATTCCATAGTTTAAAAAATAAAATATAAATCACAAATTATTCTATTTCCTTTTCAGATATAATGTTATGAGTTTTAACTTCTTTCATTTTATATCTCTTTTTATCTAATACTGGAAATATTGGTTCTTAATGATATGAACATAATTAATTATATGATGGACAATATACTGATAATTGAATCAAAGTAACAACATTGATATCTATACTAAAAACAAGAATATTGAATGTAGTTTAAGATTTCCTTGCCATTCCTAGGTTTTGTGATTTGGGATCATAGTTTGGAAAGATTACCACATCTGGTTATAGTGGAATTTATCCATGTTTTCTTCTAATGCTTATATAGCTTGATGTTTTACTTTTAGACCTCTGATACATTTAGAATTTCTACTGGTGCATGATATGAAGAATTTATCCACTTTTATATTATTTCATTTGACTATCTGGTTTTCAAATCATCCCTTATTAAAATGTTCCTCTTTAATTCACAGATTGGGTATTATGCCTTCATCAATATTGAAATTTCATGTGAAGTTGGGCCTTTGGGAGAACTTTAATAATTCTGTTTCATTAATCTTTTCAAGCACCAATACCATATTATTTTAAAACAGGCTTTTATAACATGTTTTAAGGTCTGTTAAGATTATCCCACTTCTCATTGTTCTTTTTATCACAGTTTTATGCGGGGTTTCTTTTCCAAATGAAATTCATAATAAATTATCTAGCTGATGATATTTTTAATTGTGTTTACATTAAAATATAGTTCCCTTGTGATCAATTCAATTTCCTTAGTGAAACAGAATGAAAGATCATCAATGAAGACTAAAGACTGGGAAGAAGATATTGGAATATGAGGAGAGAGAAGAGGTAAAGCAGTTATCTAGGAGATAGGGGAGCTGCCATTATATGGCGGCGTTAAGAATCCATTTGAGGTTTGTGGTCTTGAGTTTACACGAACATCACCCTATAGAGTTGTGTGTTTTTCTCCAGTCACATTCAGCTGCATGAGTGCTAATGTGCAATAAGTAGATAGCTGGGATTGGTTTGGTCAATTGAGTTTAGGGAAGGGAGAAAAGGGACAGGAAAAAAAAGTGTAAACAAAAAGGGACAATTATAATAATTAAAAATGAAATTTAATTTTATAAAGAAATGAAGAATATCATGGGGATGAAGGGCAGATCAATGGATTTTAGGTCATGGCTGATTGCTAGTTTTGTTGTATTAGAGGGAATGAGCTCATGGCACCAGTATGAATTATAATAAATAAAAATATGCACAATTTACTTAGTGTATTCCAAACACTGTTGGTTGCTATAGATGGATTATCTTTTCGGGGGGTCATTTCAGATACGTACTGTAACAATGAGCAATCTTAAAAAGAAATTATGAAAACAACGTCATTTACAATAGCATCAAAAATAATAAAATATCTAGGGATAAATTTAACCAAGGAAGTGAAAGACCTGTACAACAAAAAGTACAATGCAGTGCAAAAAGAAATTAAGATATAAAGAAATGGAATGAAAGACTAATACCATAAAATATCAATACTTACCAAAGCAATCTACAGATTCAATGCAACCCCTATGAAAATGCCAATGATGTTTCTCACAGAAAAACAAAAACATCAAATATCCAAAACACTCTTGAAAAAGAATAAAGTGGGAGGGCTCACATTTCCTGATTTCAAAACTTACTACATGCAAAGCTATAATAATCAAAACAGTATTGTACTGGCATAAAGACAAACATATAGACAAATAGAATAGAATAGATAGACCAGAAATAAATCCTCACAATTATGGACAAATGATTTTTATCAAGGATGCCGAGAATATTCAATGGGAAAAGGACAGTCTTTTCAACAAATGCTGAGAAAACTGGATACTCACACACAAAAGAATGAAGTTGTAACTTAGCCTGACACTGTATACAA
The DNA here is from genome assembly GCF_964341445.2 of Mesoplodon mirus. Classification (NCBI taxonomy): domain Eukaryota; kingdom Metazoa; phylum Chordata; class Mammalia; order Artiodactyla; family Ziphiidae; genus Mesoplodon; species Mesoplodon mirus. Next base: position 108,982,238 of record NC_138981.1, on the reverse strand, counting down.
AAATTAACTCAAAATAGATAAAAGAGATAAACATAAGAGCTAAAACTATAAAACTCTTAAAAGAAAATATATGGGTACATCTTCATAACATTGGAATTGACAGTGATTTCATAAATGTGACATCAAAAGCATAGACAAAAAAAGGAAAAATAAATTGAACTACATCAAAATTTAAAACTTCTGTGCATCAAAAAAACACAATCAATAGAGTGAAAAGACAATCTGTGGAGTGTGAGAAATATTTGCAAATCACATATCTGATGAGGAATTAATATCCAGAATATGTAGAAAACTCCTAAAACTCAACAACAATAAAACAACTTGATTCAAAAATGAGCAGAAGACTCAAATAGATATTTCTCCAAAGGTATACAAATGGCCAATAAGTATATGAAAAGATGACAGACAGCACGAATAATTAGGGAGATGCAATTCAAAACTACCATGTGATATCATTTCGTACTTGTTAGGATGGTGACTATTAAAAAAAGAATCATAAGGTGACAATTGATTTGGATGTGGAGAAAGTGGAATTCTTGTGTGTGATTGTTGGTGAGAATATAAAATGGTGCAACTGCCATGGAAAACAGAATGGCGGTTTCTAAAAAAATTAAAAATAAAATTGTCATATGATTCAGAAATTCTACTTCTGGAAATGTACCCAAAAGAATTTAAAACATGGTCTCTAAGAGATATTTGTACACTCATGTTCATAGCAGCATCTTTCACAAGAGCCAAGAGGTGAAAACAACCTAAATAGCCATCTATGGAGAAATAGATAAACAAAGTGTGGGATATACATACAATGGAATATTTAAAAAGGAGATTTTGACTCAGAATATGTATGAACCTTGAAGACATTTTACTAAGTGAAATAAGCCAGTCACCAAAAGACAAATGCCATAAATTCCACTTATATTAGGTACATAGAATAGTCAAATTCATAAAGATAGAATGTATAATGGTGGTTGTCAGGAGCTGGGGAGAGGGGGCAATGGAAGTTATTGTTTAATGAGGGCATAATTTCAGTTTTGTAAGATGAAAAGAGTTTTGGAGATGGATGGCGGCGATGCTTGAACAATATGAATACACTTAATATCACTGAACTGTACAATTTTAAATTGTTAAGATGGTAAATTTTATGTGTATTTTACTATAAATTTAAAAATCAGTTTCCATACATGTGTGCGTCTGTTTCTCGGTTCTCTTTTCTGTTCTACTCATCTATCTGGATATCCTGCCTTGCATACTGTACCTCATAATAATTCTTGTAATCAGGTAATATTAGCCATACAACTTGTTTTTCTTTTTCAAAAAATTTTTGGCTCTTCTAGATCCTTTGTATTTCTATACTACTTTTATAATTAATTTCTCAATTGCATTAAAAGGCTTACTGGGATTTTGATAGGGATTACACTGACTTTTTTTTTCTTTTTTTCTGGCCACGCCACGTGGCATGAGGGACTTTAGTTCCCCAACCAGAGATCGAACCTACACCCCCTGCGTTACAAGCACTGAGCCTTAACCACTGGACCACCAGGGAAGTCCCTACATTGAATTTATAATTCAGTTTCGAGAAATGTATTATCAATAATCAATCATTTGGCCAAAGAAGATAGAGTATCTCTATTTAGATCTTTTTCTCTCAGCAAAGTTTTGAAATTTTCAGTGTACACTTTTTGCAGCTTTTGTATCAGGTTTATCACTATGTACTTCATATTTTGCAGTGCTATTATAAATGGTGATTTTTTTCAAATGCTGATTGTTTGCTGCTAGTATAGAGCAATGCAGTTAATTTTGCATTTTTATCATGTATCCTGAAAACTATTAGTTCTAATAGCTTTTTTGTAGATTCCATCAGATATTCTGCAAGTAAAGACATTTATTTCTTCCATTCTGGATGGCTTTTATTTCTTTCTTAAAAATATTTATTTATTTATTTTAACATCTTTGTTGGAGTATAATTGCTTTACAATGGTGTGTTAGTTTCTGCTTTATAACAAAGTGAATCAGTTATACATATACATATGTTCCCATACCTCTTCCCTCTTGCGTCTCCCTCCCACCCTCCCTATCTCACCCCTCTAGGTGGTCACAGAGCACTGAGCTGATCTCCCTGTGCTATGCAGCTGCTTCCCACTAGCTATCTATTTTACATTTGGTAGTGTATATATGTCCATGCCACTCTCTCAGTTTGTCATGGCTTACCCTTCCTCCTCCCCATATCCTCAAGTCCATTCTCTAGTAGGTTTGTGTCTTTATTCCCGTCTTACCCCTAGGTTCTTCATAACCTTTTTTTTTTCCTTAGATTCCATATATATGTGTTAGCATACGGTATTTGTTTTTCTCTTTCTGACTTACTTCACTCTGTATGACAGACTCTAGGTCCATCCACCTCACTACAAATATCTCAATTTCGTTTCTTTTTATGGCTGAGTAATATTCCATTGTATATATGTGCCACATCTTCTTTATCCGTTCATCAGTTGATGGACACTTAGGTTGCTTCCATGTCCTGGCTATTGTAAGTAGAGCTGCAATGAACATTGGGGTACCTCTTTTTGAATTATGGTTTTCTCCATGTATAGGCCCAGTAGTGGGATTGCTGGGTCATATGGTAGTTCTATTTGTAGTTTTTAAGGAACCTCCATACTGTTCTCCATAGTGGCTCTATCAATTTACATTCCCACCAACAGTGCAAGAGGGTTCCCTTTTCTCCACACCCTCTCCATCAATTACTGTCTGTAGATTTTTTGATGATGGCCATTCTGACCAGTGTGAAATGTTACTGCATTGTAGTTTTGATTTGCATTTCTCTAATGATTAATGATGTTGGGCATTCTTTCATGTGTTTGTTCGCAATCTGTATATCTTCTTTGGAGAAATGTCTGTTTAGATCTTCTGCCCATTTTTGCATTGGGTTGTTTGTTTTTTTGTTATTGAGCTGCATGAGCTGCTTGTAAATTTTGGAGATTAATCCTTTGTCAGTTGCTTCATTTGCAAATATTTTCTCCCATTCTGAGGGGTTTTGGTCTTGTTTATGGTCTCCTTTGCTGTGCAAAAGCTTTTAAGTTTCATTAGGTCCCATTTGTGGTGGTAATTCCAGTCTCTGTTACTATATCTTGTCTCGAAATAAAAATCCCAGTATTTGAACCCTATTAACTTTACATGAAGTTAAACAATTAAATCCTCAAGCAAATCTGAAAAAAATTAACTATTTATTTAAAGTGTTGTCCAGACTTTTGCAGAAAATGGAACTTGCATTTTAATGATTTAATCGAAATGACTTGTTCATTAATCCTGGAAAACAGCTATTTGTTTCTGTATCACAGAGATAATTTAAGCAATGATTAATAAATGTGAATTTAATATATCCAATGAACTGTCTCCTTTGTTTGCTCAATTGGATACTAGTTAGAAAGAAATTCATCTTTGAATGAAAGCTCAGAATTAGACCTAATGGCAAGCCAAAGCAGGTATAAATGAAGAACACCCTTTCCCTTGTGTGGAAGTTCTGTATTCTCTGGAAAATTCCCTACAATTATGGCATTATGTATTTTTTTCACAAAAAAGACAATTTTTAATTTTTATCTATCAGCAAGTAGAATACTTTCTACTTTCAAATTAATCCCTTGAATAAACCCAAAGCATCAAAGTTAGTTTATTCTTTTAAGAGTAAACTCTATTTTCTATCCTGTATCTCATTAGAGTCTTGCCTTACATTTCATTGCTGAAAAAAATTAAGGCAAGTGATTTTTTTAATAGCCTTTACTTTTTAGAACAATTTTAGGCTCACAGCAATACTCCACAGAATGTGCAGAGATCTCCCATATTTCCCCTACCACCACATATGCAGAAACTTTGCCATTATCAACATCCACCAACAGAGGATACACTTGTTAGAATTTATGAACTTACATTAACTCATGATGATTACCCAAAGTACATGGTTAATTTAGGGTTCACCCTTGGTGGTGTACATTCTATGGGTTTGGACAAATGGATAATGGCATGTATCCACCATTATAGTATCATACAGACTAATTTCACATACCTAAAATCCTCTGTGCTCTGCATATTCATTTCTCCCTCCCTCCTAGACCTTAGAAATCACTGATATTTTCATTGTCTCCATAATTTTGCCTTTTCCAAAATGTCATACAGTTTAAATCACATAGTATGTATCTTTCCATACTGGCTTTTTTCACTTCATAATATGCAGTTATATTTCCTCCCTATATTTTCGTGGCTTGATAGCTCATTTCTTTTCAGTGCTGAATAATATTCTACTTTTTGGTTGTACCATAGTTTGTTTATACATTCACCAACTGAAGGACAACTTGGTTGATTCCAGGTTTTGGCAATTATTAAGCAACTATAAACATCTGTGTACAGGTTTTGTGGACATAGGTTTTCAGCTCCTCTGGGTAAATATCAGGTAGCCCAATTGCTGGATGATATAGTAAAAGTATGTTTAGTTTTGTAAGAAATTGCCAAACTGTCTTTCAAAATGGCTATACATTTTGTATTTCCACCAGCAATAAATGAGACTTCCTATAGTTTTATATCTTCACCAACATTTGGTATTATTGATGTTCTGGATTTTTGCCATTCTAATACGTATGTATAGTGACATCACATTGTTTTAATTTGTATTTCCCTGATGACGTATGATATGGAGGATCTTTTCATATGCTTATTTGCCATCTGTACATCTTCTTTGGTGGGGTTTCAAAGTATTTGGACCAATTTTTAATTGGTTGTTAGTTTTCTTATTGTTGAGTTTTAAGAATGCATTGTATATTTTGGATAACTGTCCTTTATTAGATGTGTCTTTCACAAAGATTTTCTATCAGTCCATAGTTATTATTCTCATTCTATTGACGTTACTTTTGCAGAGCAGAATTTGTTTAATTCAAATGAATTCCAGCTTATCAAGCATTTCTTTCATGGATCGTGCCTTTGGTGTTGTATCTAACCTAACCCAAGGTCATCTAGATTTTCTCCTATATTAACCTCTATGTGTTTTATAGTAAATGTCCCATGTGAGCTTGAAAAGAATGTATATTCTACTTTTGTTGGATCAAGTAGACTATAGATGTCCATTATATCTAGGTGATTGATGATATTGTTGAGTTCAACTTTATTCTGACTAATAATCTGCCTACTGAATATATCCATTTCTGATAGGGAGGTGCTGAAATCTCCATCTATGATACTGGATCCATCTATTTCTTCTTGTAGTTTTATCAGTTTTTGTCTCACATATTTCAGCACTCTGTTGTTAGGTGCATACACTTAAGGATTCTTGTGTCATCTTGGAGAATTGATCCCTTTATCACTATGTAATGCCCCTCTTTATCTCTGATAAGTTTCCTTGATCTGAAGGCTGCTCTATCTGAAGTTAGTACAGCTACTTCTGCCTTCTTTTGATTAGTGTTAGCATGATATATCTTTCTCTATCTATTTACTTTTAATATTTGTGTCTTTATATTTAAAGTTGGTTTCCTGTAGACAACATAAAGTTTGGTCATTTGGGGGGACCTACCCTGCCTGTCTCCATCTTTTAATTGATGCATTTAGATCATTGATGCTCAAAGTCATTACTGATATAGTTGGATTACTATCTATCACATTTAATTTTTTCTATTTTTTGTTCTTCTTAGTTCCTAATCTTTTCTTAAAATATTTATTTATTGATTGATTGATTGATTTGGCTGCACCAGGTCTTAGTTGCGGCATGTGGGATATTCACTGTGGTGTGCGGGATCTTTAGTTGAGGCATGCAGGCTCTTAGTTGAGGCATGCAGCATCTAGTTCCCTGACCAGGGATCAAACCTGGGCCCCCTGTATTGGGAGCATGGAGTCTTAACCGCTGGACCACCAGGGAAGTCCCCTTAGTTCCTATTCTTGTCTTCCATTATTTGTCTGCTTTCTGTGGTTGTCTTTGAACATTTCATATGATGCTCAATACCCCCTCCACTTTGGTGAGACAGGATGGGTAGAGTAAGCTTGAGTTGGGTATTTCCCTTCTCTCACGTGGAAGGCTAGAGCTGACTTGAGTTGAGTATTTCCTTCCCCCAAGGTCAGTTAGGCTCTAGTAAAAGCCCAAGCAGATTAAGGTCTGGTTAGTTCCTCCGAAGGGCAGGCGTTGTTAAAAATAACAGAATGCTCTGGTGTATTTCAAAATAGTGCTTTGTCCCCTCCCTTGCCAGAAGCAGGAAGGGATTTTTCTCCAATATTCATTGTAAGAATCTGGTAGAAATCTAGGATGCAAAACTCACAAAAGCATTGGGGTCCTGATGACTGGGTCCCCTTGGAGTTTTTATCTCTCAAACTTGTCCACACTGAGACTCCAGCAATTAATCAATAACGGTTTAGGATTTCCTACCCTGGCACTGGTTCCTATGGAGGTTTCTGCTCTTGGCCTGTGAACTCGCTTCTCTTACAGATCTAAGAATAGCTGTTGATTTTTCAGTTTATTCAGTATTTACTTCGAGGATGAAGTGGTGACTTCTAAACTTCTTACATGCTGGACTGGTAACCAAAAGTCTCTAAGTGGATTTTTTTATTGGTGAGTCTAAAGCTGCAACAACATATATGGAAGAATTTTCTGATTCATTTAAAAGATAAAATTTCTTCACTATAAGTTTGGTATAGTATATATAATGTTTTTATATTCTTTGATAATCTATTATGTGAATAAGATGTATTTAATAACATTCTATCAAACACAGTATTGAATTAAGCAGAACATTTCATTCTCCAACTGTGATGGATTACCAATTGCAAGTGGTCATATCAAGCTCTTTTAGTAAATAAAAATATGGCAATTCATCTCCTTTTCCCCCAATAGTATTATAACAACAACAACAATAATAAAATAACTAACACATCAGGCACTCTTCTAAGTGCCTCATATATATCAACTAATTTTTTCTCCAGAACCTCCTAGATATAGATCCTATACATTAGTATACCTGTTTTAAAGACAAAAAAAAATGAGACAGAAAGATGTTAACTGCCTTGCCCATGGTCACACATTTAATAACTGACAGAGATGAAATATGAACTTAGATAATCTGACTCCAATTTAGTGTAAAAGAAATTGAAAAAATCAGGTTTTGGAGTCAGATTTATTGCTTACTAGCTGCATGACCTTCTGCAAGTTGTTAAGTCTTTATCCGCTCATTTCATCTGTTACATGGTAATAATAACCTAACATTATGTCTTATTTTAAATGAGATAATATATGTGTGTGTGTGTATATATACATATGTGTGTGTGTATATATATATATATATATATATATATATATATATATATGCATTTAACACAAGAGTAGATCTGATATTCAATAAATGGTACGTATTTTCTCAAATTAGGCCTTGACCAAAAGAGAACTTTTTATTTTCTTACATTATTTTAAAAATTATTTTTAGTTTGATATATTCTAGTAGAAATTTGCATCCTTAACACATAGAAGCAGGAATGAGGAAAGGAAAAAAAATAAATGAGCAAGTGAAATTGATACTATGACCTTATATTCCTCTTAGTATTATGGTACCCAGGCTATGTATCCATTAAGCAAATAGTTTAGCTGTTTCAATTTGCAGCAGCTCATATATTTAACTTTTATAGAGCTATTAATGAACTATAAGGATAAAATTTGCATTCAGACACCTGAGGTTTTCAAATAGTTTTCAGAAATTAGGTCAAAGGCACCAGGGAACAATTTATGAAAATGCTTTCAAGCTCTTAAAGGGCTTGGGCACAGACTCAGTCTAAACTTGGAAGTTTCATCAGGAAAAAAATCTTTGCAATTTTGTTTATTGGTTCTGGGGAGTAACAGACACTCTGTGTGTGTGTGTGGAGTGGGGAGGGAGGGAGGCAGGCAGGAAGGAAGGAAGGAAGGGAGGAAGGGAGGGAAGGAAGGAGGGAGGGAGGGAGGAAAGGAGAAGGAAGACAGAGAAGGAGGAAGGAGGAGGGAAGAGGAAAGTACACATGTTGATAAAAGGAAAGCAGGCATGTTGATAGTATGAATGTACTCATTGCTTGGTGAACAGATAACCTTTTCTTGCTAAGTAGCTTCTATTTAACTTATCCACAATTTTCATTTCCTTGGTCTATGTATTTTCTCCTGTTCTATGTTGAATATGTAACTTTGCATTGATCACTTGCCCTGAACGCTGCTTAATAAATATTTTGTTACATTTTGAGGAAAGGAGTTTGTACTTTTTCCAACTCTGCAGTGTAAGCTTCCCAAGAGCATAGACTGTATATTCTCTATAGTCCTGGTACTTTGTTTCACTTTCAAATTTTGTCATCAAATAGCTACCTAATCAATTTTGTGGACTAAATTGATAAGTTCAAACATCTGTAAGATTTCTCTTTTGCTTTAAACTAAATTAAATGCTGCTTTTGGTAGTGGATAACAATGCCAGGTACTGGGTAATTTTACCTCCACTATGCTAAATTTAATTAAGCAAGCCTAATAAAATGAAATGACAAATCAAAGATTGTCCTTAAATAGAAAACTCCCCTACTGCATGTAAAATGTAATTTAATTTTCCAGAATTCAGGATATACACAATTCTTCAGGGAAATACTCATTGCAAATGTGAGTCCCACCTATACTTTTTAATTAAGTTCCTCTACAAAGAAATGGTTTGCAGTAAACTCTTATAACCTTAGAAAGAGGAGTTGTGGTAAATTTTTGAGATTTAAAAATGCAAAAATGGGCCTTCCTGGTGGCTCAGTGGTTGAGAGTCCGCCTGCCGATGCAGGGGACACGGGTTCGTGCCCCGGTCTGAGAGGATCCCACATGCCGCGGAGCGGCTAGGCCTGTGAGCCATGGCCGCTGGGCCTGCGCGTCCGGAGCCTGTGCTCTGCAAAGGGAGAGGCCGCAGCAGTGAGAGGCCCACGTACCGCAAAAAAAAAAAAAAAAAAAAGGAAAAATATATAAAAAGAGTGGAATGCAGTTCTTAGATCTGTCATTAGGTACAAAGACCCTGGTTTTCCGCCAAAGCCTTTAAACATAGATTGTCATATCCTTTTTGAAAATCAAATTTCTGGGTGCTGCTCAAAAGTCATATGCTCCTCCCAAATTACATCAGGAATCTAGATTTTAAAAGATATGTTTTTGGCCGTAAGCTAGAGGAGACAGAATAGAATGCAAAATTACTTACACCTGCAGTCATTGGTCTCAATAGCAAAATCAAGTGTCTATTTAGTTCATCACTCAATCTTTAGCTACATTTTAAGAATAGCAGGTGCAACTATTACACAGTTTGAACCCAGACTGCAGAAGATGCATATATAGATTGGAGTAAAAACTTCAGGAAATCTCCCCAATGTAACTTAGCAAACTTTCTATCCCTCTGGTTAAGGTAGTGCGATGTTTATGATCAATCCCCTTCACCTGCCTTCACTCCTCCCCACCATCCTGTATGAGCAGCTATGTTAACAAATGCATTAAGCAAAGAATAAGTACATACGGCAGTAATATTAAACACCAAACAACTCTTATCAAGCATCTCATAGACAATTGTCAATTTTTGAGACTGTGCTTATTTTCAATATCACACAAAAAAATGGTACCTACAGTTGTCATATTTCTGAGGGTCCTTTTATAATCAAAGTAATGCATCATCAGCTACTACTTCCTGTCTTTTCTGTAGTTCTTTTAAAAGTTATTTTTAAATAGGTTATATATGCATATGATACAAAAGATACAAACTCTTTTACCACCAGTTTTCTTCTCTAGAAGCAACTACTTTTATCCATTTTTAAAATAAAATAGTTTTACAAAAGAAATATATCTATAGATAGCTCACTTTTAAGAAACATATACTCTGTTGCATATTACTATTTTACCTTATATATCATTCATATAGTTTTATATTGGTAGATATAGAACTACATCATTCTTTTCAACAACTGCATAGTTTACATTGCACAGAAATACCAGAATTTATCTGATCAATCCCCATTGATGAACACTTTTTTCAGTCTTATGCCGGTATAAGAATGCTGTACGAAACATCATTGTACATTTTACATATGTATGAGCATATGTGGAAGATACATTCCTAGAAATGTATCTGTGGGAGCACAGGACATATGTATTTTTAACTTTAATATATAATGACACATTATTTCCTAAAGAGATGTAACAATTTATATCCCCACCAACAGCATATGAGAGTTCTTTCACATCTTCACAACGCTTGAAATTGTCAATCTTTTAAATTTTTTCCATTGTGATGTATATAAGTAGTATCTAATTAAAATTTTATTTGGCTGGTTATTAATGAGTTTAAGTACCTTTTCTTATGCCTACTGGTGATTTGCTTATCTTATTATGAAAAGTCTTTTTTCCCCTACTTTGTTTTCTACCCTTTTTTAACAAATTGTAGGTTTTAGATATGAATTCAGTATTGGTATTATTAATATATTCTTTCACTCCATGGTTTATACGTTCATTCTTTTAATGATAAGTAACAAAAGTTCTTAATTTTAATAAAGTTATAATATATTAATCTTTTCCATTATGGCTATTGCTTTCCCTACTCATCATGAAGCTATCCCCACATGTTATCTTCCAAAACTTTATTATTTGCCTTTAGCGCTCAGTTCTACAATCCCCTATATCTATATGATGTGTGTGGAGAGGGAGGGTGTAAGACAAAGATCAAGTATCTTTTCCTTCCAAAAAATTCTCCACGTAGTTGACCAGAATCATTTTATGAAAAACAGCATCCTCTCCCCACTGCACTGTGGTATGAACTGTTATAAATTTTGTCCACATATTTATGAGTTTGTGTTTGCATTCTCCATTATATTTGACTGATCTATTATTCTATCATTGCAAGAATACACACTCTATAAAAATGATTATATGATTTTCCCCTTTTATTCTGATACTGCGAGAAAGCTATTTTCAAAAACTGAACAAACCTTGCATTCAAAACAAACCTAGTCTACTGTAGTATATTACCACTTTACATCATAGAATTTGGTTTACTAATACTTTGTTTATGTTTTTGCATCTAAGTCTATGGTATATAAATTGGCATATAATTTCACCTACTCATAATGTTCTTCTTAGATGTTACCTATCACTGTATAAAAATTTACACCAATGCTTAGTAACTGTATTAGCCAGTATTCTCCAGAGAAATAGAAACAATAGGATATTCTTGGAAGAGATTTATTGTAAGGAATTGGCTCATATAATTACAGAGGAGGCTCAAAATTCCAATGATCTACCATCTGTAAGCTGGAGACACTGGAAAGCCAGTGATGTAAATCAGTCCTATTCTGAAGGCCTGAGAACCAGGGATGCCGGTGGTGTAGATTTCAGGTCAGATTTAAAGGCTTAAGAACCAGGAGTTTGGAGGGCAGGGGCAGACCAATGGCTCAAGTAATCAGACAGGAGGAAAATAAGGGGCAAAGTCCTCATTCTTCTGTCTTTTGTTCTATTCAGGTCCCCAATGAATTGGGTGATGCCTGCCCACCCACATTGGGGAGGGCAATCTACTTTATTGAGTCCACCATTCAAATGCTAATCTCATCTAGATACATTCTTACAGACATTCCTGGGTACATAAATCTTAGGGCAGTTTACAGCATGGCAGCTGGTTGTTTCACAGTGATCAAACTAGAGCAAGAGAACGTCACAAAGACAGAAATCACAGACTTTTGTAATGTAATCTTGGAAGTACCATCCCATCACCTTTGCCACATTTAGTTCAAAGAAAGTCACTAGGTCCAGCCCATATTCAACTGGAGGGGATTGCACAAAAGTGAGAATATCACATGGTTATGCTGGCCTCATGATACATGTTGAAAATAATTCCTTATTTTTCAACTCTCTATAATTTTGTGTATTATTTGTATGTATCTTCCTTAGGAATAATATATTATTGCTTAGTATTATATTGTTTCTTCAGTATGACACATTTGTTTTAAATATATCTAATATATTATAGGTTGACATCAAGTCTGTTAATATAAATTAAAATAAATCCCTAAAATACTATATGTAAAATATATTTTTGTATTATGTTTTAAATATATTTATAATAATATAATATAATATAAGACATAATACATATGCCCTGAAGCACTCTGGGACTGGAGCTGATAAAGTTAATTTGTATATCAGGACCCAAAAAACGATGGCCACCCCAAGGGCCCAGCCCACATCACAAATCTAAACCTAAGTCAGCCTGCATTTAGGGGAAATACTGGTCAAGGAAACCTAACATATACCAATCACAATCCTCCAACTTAGCTTTAGTGAGGTCACCTTACCATAAAAATAGGATCAGCTAGCCTTATAAAGAAATCCCCAGGGAGGGAGGGCAGGGGGAAGGGGTAACATAGGAGTAGGGGATTAAGAGGTACAAACTAATGTATATAAAATAATCTACAAGGACACATTGTACACCACAGGGAATATAGTCAATATTTTATAACTACGAATGAAGTATAATCTTTAAAAATTGTGAGTCACTATGTTATACAAATGAAAATTATATAATACTATATATCAACTATACCTCAACAACAACAACAAGAAGAGAAGTTCCCAACCTCCCAGTCAATCACGCCCTGTTTCAGCATTGCTGCTTCTAACTCTCTATAAAACTCACTCTTCCCAAAAGGATTTGGGAAGACTACTCTCCACTGATTGTGAGGCACTATACACCCTCAATCCATGGATTATTTTTCCTTGAATAAAGGACATCAAGCTCATTACTAAATTGTTTTAGTCTGTCATTTGACAGGTTTGGCGATGAGACCCAAAACCAGCTGCTGCTGATTCCAGGTACAGCTCCTAGATGCGAGTAAAGATACCCACAGAGCCCTTTTGGTTCATTACCTCTTGGGCTACTCTCCAGGATCACTAATAAGCTTCTCTCAGGTCAAGCAACATATTTTGCATTCTGAACTCTTCAAATTTTTCCTAATTCTTCCAGGTGGAATACTGGTGTATGAGAGACTCCATATTTTTCACAGTGAGACTTACTGGGCCACAGCATTTGGGTTTCATGGCAAACTTCATCTACAAGTTAAGTGCCTTTTGGAGGTCCTGACAGGTCTCAGGAACTGTGCACAGGAAGCCAGAAACATAAATCTGGTTGAATTAAGGAGGATTATTTCAACAAGGGAAAATAATAGGTACAACTCAATTGAAGAAAGCAAGATGGTAGCTATTAGGAGATTCACAAGGCCTCAAGGTAAGTCCATAGCATAAACTGCTAGGGGATTTGGGTAAATAAATTAAGGCAAGAAATTCAAACTGTTTTGACCAACGACACCTCAAAATCTAAGCAGGCACAAGCCAGACTAATAGAAGCCATTAGGGCATCTACCACTATAAATAGATCTTTTTATGAAAGAAACAATAGATCTGTTCCTAACAGGAATCTCAGCAGCCAAAGCTGCAAAACTGGTGAGCATGAGTCGAGTACTTAAAAGCTGTTAGAGGAGAGAGATCAAGATGGTGAAGTAAGAGGATGTGGAGCTCACCTCCCCACTGCCGCCCCCAAACACATCAAAAATACATCTACATGTGGATCAATTCTCACTGAAAACTAACTGGAAACTGGCAGAAGGACACCTGTACAACCAAGGTTGGAAGAAAGATATACACAAAATCAGGGAGGATGAGAAGAAAAGTGACTGGGTCCAGACCTGTGCCCCTGAGAGGGGTCTCAGAGGAAAAGACAGATAGTATGGGCAGGGCAAACAGCCACACTGGAGAGTAAGCGGGTCAAGCCACAGACTGAGTGACTCAGTCCTGGGGTCCTATACATAGGAGACAAGCCCCCTGGCTGGCTGGAGAAATGCTAGGACAGACAGAAAGACTGGAAAGCCTAGACTCCACTCATGAGGAGCATGCAGGTGCTAGCTTGCCCCCAGGCAGGACTGGGAGAGGTCTTCCCTAGTGGTTGCTGGGTTTCCCCACAACTACTTCGCCACCCTGCACTCTGCAGCCCAAGCCAAGCATACACCTTGGTCCTACTCACTCCAAGCCACAGTGCAGCATTGGACCCAGGGCTGCCAGGACCTTGAAAAGACTCAATCTTGGGACAAGGAGGCAAATGAATCCTGGGGCAGAGCCCAGATCGGGTAGTGATGGCCATGGTTGGTGCTTACTCAAGTGGCACCCCAGAAACAGCCAGAATTCTGATGGCAGCATGGCTTCCAGGTTTCCTGTGACAGCCTCACTGTGTGCCCCAGCCAAAGCTGAGCAAATGCTCTTACCCTGCTCACTCCATGCCACAGTGGAGCACTAGATCTGGGGTGGTCACCATCAGGGAAAAAATGCAACCATGGGCCACATCTGAGCAGAGCCACAGATACCTACACAGGCAGAGAATCTGACCTATGTAAGCACAGGAGCGCCACTTGCTTCAGCATTCCCCTTCTTCAGGACAAAGCTCCTGGTACAGAGAGAAGGAAAAACACACATTAAAAGAAAACGGAGCCAGCTAGAGCTTGACACGTAGGGGCTTCCACTCCAGCAACTTGGGATCAGACCCCACCTCTGACAGGGAAATGATGGTGACTGAGCAGAGTGGAAGTCACACCTCACACCCTGCACAGGGTCTAGCTCCTCCATCTCCAGCCCCACCCCCTACTAAGGTGATAGCTGCCAGCACACCCTGAGGAAAGATGTGACTGGCTTCCACATCAAATCCAGCTCTCCCACCAGGCACATGGGGCACATGCTGTCTACATAGGGATGCTCTCACATAAGAATGCCCCTTTAAAAGACCAAAATACATAAATGTTTCACCTGAATTTATAATCAGAGAAAGTTAAGTAAAATGAAAAGTCAGAGGAACTACTCTCAGTTGAAAGAACAAGAGAAAAACCCTGAAAAAATAAATGCTGAAACAGAAATAAACAATTTGCCAGATAAGGAATTCAAAACATCGGTAATAAAAATGTTGACTGAATTAGGGAAAAGAATTGATCTAAATACTGACCACTTTATCAAGGAACAAGACAATATAAAAAAGACCCAATTAAAAATAGATAATTCACTATCTGAAATAAAAAACACACTAGAAGGAAGGAATAGTAGACTAAGGATACAGAAGAACTCATAAGTGATCTGGAAAACAAAATAATGGAAATCACCCAATCAGAACAGCAGACAGAAAGACATATGAAAAGACAATGAAAACAATTTATGAAACCTCTGAAATAACAATAAGAGCGCCAACAATTGCATTAAAGGTGTTCCAGAAGGGCAAAAGAGAGAGAAGGGGATTGAAAATATATTTGGAGAAATTATGACTGAAAACTTCCCCAAACTGAAGGAGACAGATATCCAGGTACAGGAAGCACAAGGGCCCCAAACAAAATGAACCCAAACAGACCCACACCAAAATATATCATAATTAAAATGACAAAAGTTAAATATAAAGAGAGAGAGTTCTAAAGTTAGCAAGAGAGAAACAAAGAGTAATATACATGGTAATCCTCATAAGGCTATCATCTGATTTCTCTGCCAAACTTTTGCAGGCTAGAAGGGAGTGGCATGATATATTCAAAGTCCTGAAAGGCAAAAATCCTGAAACCTAGGGTAGTGTACACAGAAAGATTATCATTTAGATAAAAGGAGAGATAAATAATTTCTCAGACAAGCAAAAATGAAAAGAATTCAGCAACACTAAACCTACCCTAAAAGAAATATTGAAGGATCTTCTCTAAATCCAAAAGAAGCAAGAATCTACAGGAAAGGGAAAATTGTACACGGAAAGCAAATATATAGCAAGAATTGAAGATTACTTAAATAAGCCAGTATGTAGAGTAAAAGATAAAAAAACTGTAAAAGCAACTATAACTAAAATGAATAGTTAATGGGCAAGCATGAAGCTGTAAAATATCAATAGGATATCCAAAACACAAAATGTGGGGGAGGGGAGTAAAAAAATGTAGATCTTTTAGAATGTGTTTGAACTAAATTTACTACCAGTTTAAAACAAGTGGATGTATTTATGGATAAACATATATGAACCCCATGGCAAACATAAATCAAAAACCTACAATAGACACACAAAAGCCAAAAAGAAAGGAACCCAAGCATACTACCTAAGAATAATCATCAAACCACAATGGTAGAAACAAAAAGAAGAAATGAATGGAGAACTAAAAAACAACTGGAAAACAAGTAATAAAATTGCAATAAATACATACCTATCAATAATTACTTTATTTATTTATTTTTTTGAATATCAAGACACCTTTGTTGTTTTTTTTTTTTGAACATCTTTATTGGAGTATAATTGCTTTACAGTGTTGTGTTAATTTCTACTGTATAACAAAGTGAATCAGCTATATGTATATATATATATCCCCATATCCCCTCCTTCTTGCATCTCCCTCCCACCCTCCCTATCCCACCCCTCTAGGTGGTCAAAGCACCAGCTGATCTCCCAGTGCTATGCAGCTGCTTCCCACTGCTATCTAGTTTACATTTGGTAGTGTATATGTCCACGCTATTCTCTCACTTCATCCCAGCTTACAGTTCCCCCTCCCCGTGTCCTCAAGTCCATTCTCTATGTCTGCGTCTTTATTCCTATCCTGCCCCTAGGTTCATCAGAACCTTTTTTTTTTTTTGGATTCCACATATATGTGTTAGCATATGGTATTTTATTTTCTCTTTCTGACTTACTTCACTCTGTATGACAGACTCTAGGTCCATCCATCTCACTACAAATAACTCAATTTCGTTTCTTTCTATGGCTGAGTAATATTCTATTGTATATATGTGCCACATATTCTTTATCCATTCATCTATCAATGGACACTTAGGTTGCTTCCATGTCCTGGCTTCACTAATTACTTTAAATGTCAATGGACTAAATGTTCCAATCAAAAGATAGAGGGAGGCTGACTGGATAAAAAACAAGACCTTTCACTATGCTGCCTACAAGAGATTCATTTCAAGGCTAAAGACACATAGACTGAAAGTGAGTCAATGGAAAAAAGTATTTCAAGCAAACGGAAAGGACAAGAAAATGGAGGAAAGAATAATCATATCAGTCGAAATAGACTTTAAAACAAATGTTATAATAAAAGACAAAGAAGGGCATTATATAATGATAAAGGGATTAATACAAGAGGAGACTATTATACTAATAACATAACGTACCCAATACAGGAGCACCTAAATACATAAAGTAAATACTAACAGACATAAAGGAAGAAATTGACAATAATACAATAATAGGAGGGGACATAAACATCCCACTGACACCAATGAACAAATAAACCAGACAGAAAATCAATAAGGCAAGTGTTCTTAAATGACACAATAGACCACGTGGACTTAATAGATATCTACAGGACATTACATCCAAAAAACAGCAGAATACACATTGTTTTCAAGCACACATGAAACGTTCCCCAGGACAGATCACATACTAGGTCACAAAACAAGCTTCAAAAAATTTAAAAGGACAGGAATTATATCAAGCATATTTTCCCACCATAATGATATAAAACTAGAAATCAACTACAGAAAGAAAATTGGGAAAAGCACAAACATGTGGAGACTAAACAGCAAGTTGCCAAGAAAAAAGAAAAAAAAAGGTCAATGATGAAATCAAAGAGGAAATCAGAAAATACCTTGAGCCAAATGAAAATGGAAATACAACTTTCCAAAATCTACAGGATGTAGCAAAGTAGTTCCAAGGGGGGAAGTCTATAGTGATACAGGCCTTGCTCAAGAAACAAGAAAAATCTCAAATAAACAATCTAACCTACCACCTCAAAGAGTTAGGGAAAAAAGAACAAACAAAGCCCAAAGTCAGCAGAAGGAAAGAGATAATAAAGATCATAGAGGAAATGAATAAAATACAGAGTTAAAAAGAGAGGACTCAAATAAACAAAATAAGAAATAAAAGAGGAGAAATAACAACCAATATTACAGATACAAAAAACATAAGATAATACTATGAATAGTTATATGCCAACAAATTGGACAACCTGGAAGAAATGCACCAATTTCCAGAAACCTACAACCCGCCAAGTCTAAATCAAGAAGAAATGGAAAATCTGAAAAGACTGATCACTAGAAGTGCAATTAAATTTGTAGTAAAATTCAACATCCATTCATGATAAAAACTGTCATCGAAGTGGGTATAGAGGCAATATATTTCAACATAATAAAGGACATTTATGACAAAACCACAGCCAACATCATACAAACAGTGAAAAGCTGAAAGTCTTCCCACTAATTTCAGGAGCAAGACAAGGATGCCCACTATCACCACTTCTATTTAACAAAGTATTGGAAGTACTAGCCACAGCAATTAGATAAGAAAAAGAGATAAAGGGCATCCAAATTGAAGGGAAGAGGTAAAGCTGTCACTATTTGCACATGACGTGATACTTTATATTGCAACTAACACATTAATTTGGCAAGGTTGCAGAATACAAGATTAACATACAGAAATCTACTGTTTCTATATTCTAATAATTAAATATCAGAAATAAAAGTAAAAAACAATCCCATTTAAAACAGCATCAAAAAGCATAAAATATCTAGGAATAAACTTAACCAAGGAAGTGAAAGACCTATACTCTGAAAACTATAAAACACTGATGAAGGAAACTGAAGATGATACAGAGAAATGGAAAGATATCCCATGTTCTTGGATTGGAAGAATTAATATTGTTAAAATGGCCATACTACCCAAAGCAATCTACAGATTTAATGCAATCCCTATCAAAATAGCCAAGACATTTTTCACAGAACTAGAACAAATAATCCTAAAATTCATATATAAACAAAAAAGACACCAAACTGCCAAAGCAGTGTTGAGAAAAAAGATCAAAGTTGGAGATATAATACTCTCAGACTTCAGAATATACTACAAAGTTACAGTAGTCAAAACAGTGTGGTACTGGCACAGAAACAGACACATAGATCAATGGAATAGAATAGAGAGCCCAGAAATAAACCTATGCACCTATGGTCAATTAATCTATGATAAAGGAGTCAAAAATATACAATGGAGAAAAGACAGTCTCTTCAGCAAGTGGTGTTGGGAAAGCTGGACAGCCTAATGTAAATCTACGAAATTAGAACACTCCCTCACACCATATACAAAAATAAACTCAAAATGGTTTAAAGACCTAAATATATGACAGGATGCCATAAAACTCCTAGAAGACAACATAGGCAAAACATTCTCTGATATAAATGGTTACAGTATTTTCTTTTCTTTCTTTTTTTTTTTTGCGGTACGCGGGCCTCTCACTGTTGTGGCCTCTCCCATTGTGGAGCACAGGCTCCAAACGCGCAGGCTCAGTGGCCATGGCTCACGGGCCCAGCCGCTCCACGATATGTGGGATCTTCCCGGACCGGGGCACGAACCCGTGTCCCCTGCGTCGGGAGGCAGACTCTCAACCACTGTGCCACCAGGGAAGCCTGGTTACAATATTTTCTTAGATCAGTCTACCAAGGCAAAATAAATAAAAGCAAAAATAAACAAATTTGACCTATCAAATTTAAAAGATGTGTGCAGCAAACGAAACTTCACAAAATGAAAGGACAACCTGTAGAGTGGGAAAAAATATTTGCAAATGATGTGATCAACAAGAGGTTAATATCCAAAATATATAAACAGCTCATAAAAATCAATATCTAAAAAACAAACAACCTAATCAAAAAAATGGGCAGAAGAGCTGAATAGACATTTTTCCAAAGAAGACATACAGAAAACTAACAGGCATATGAAAAGAAGCTCAACATCACTAATAGGAAATATTAATGAAAACAATGAGATATGACCTCACACCTGTCAGAATGGCTATCATCAAAAAGTTTACAAATAACAAGTGTTTGAGAGGATGTGAAGAAAAGGGAAGGCTTGTACACTGTTAGTGGGAATATACATTGGTACAGCCACCGTGGAAAACAGTATGGAAGTTCTGCAAAAAACTAAAAATAGAACTACCATATTATCCAGCAATTCTACTCATGGTATATATCTGGAAAAAATGAAAACAGTAATTCAAAAAGATGCATGCACCCAAATGTTAATAGCAGCACTATTTACAATAGCTAAGACATAGAAGCAACCCAAGTGCCCATCAACATCAGAATGCAAAAAGATGTGAGATACACACAAACACACACATGCACACACAATGGAATTTTACTAAGCCATAACAAAAATGAAATTCTTCCATTTGCAGCAATGTGGATGGACCTAGAGAATATTATGCTTAGTGAAATAAGTCAGACAGTGAAAGACAAATACTGTATGGTATCACTTATATGTGGAATCTAAAATACAATACAAATGAAATATGTAAAACAGAAACAGATTCATCAATACAGAAAACAAACTCATGGTTACAAAGGGGAGACGGAAATGCGGAAGGACAAATTACCAGCATGGGATTAACAGATACCAACTACTATGTATAAAATAAGCAAGCAAAAAGGATATATTATATAGTACAGGGAATTATAGCCATTAACTTGTAATAACTTATAATGGAATCTAATCTACAAAAATACTAGATCACTATGTTGTACACCTAGAACTAATAATAATATGGTAACTCAACGATATTTCAATTTTTAAAAGTAAATAATAAAAGATGTTAGAGCGCTTGCCATCTAACTCTAAGATCCTGTGCCAGGATAAACTGGTCACAGAACAGGTTAGAACTAAGTCACAAGCCACCCTCAAGAAAATTTCCATGCAATGAGGTACACTATAAAACAACACAAAATCCTTAACCCAGTGGCACATCTCTCTTGGGGATTAATTTGGCTGAGACCCAAAGCTTAGCTAAAGAATTATGATCCTCAAGTTTCAGAAAACTGAGTACATCTTCTGCTTATTTTATGTCTAAGAACTGTTCTCCTGGAAGATGTAAATAATAAAAATTGTAAAAACTTATTAAGACAACCTAGAATTACAATGGCCATTATGGGAAATGTTCTGAATGGGTGCAGAATATGCAACCCCAAAATATGCCAGTTTGGCATATTGATTATTTTGAATTAAAGTTACTTGAGAAGCAGCCAGTGCGAGAAGGACACTCTGGCCCTCCTTTGTCACCCTGAAAGGAGGAAATAAACCTCCCATGAAAGGTACCCTCCCTATACATTAAGGATAGAAGGTATCCTTATCACCAGAAATAGGAAATTTAGGGTGAAAAGGCTATGAAAACAAACCTTTTTACTTCACTAATTTACTATCCTCCAAGCCTAAACTCCTCTGTCTTGTAAATTCTTCACTAATTTATTGTTACTTTGTCTAAAAGATATAAAGCGCCCTGCTTTGGTCACTTCTTGGAGTCTCATATTTTTATGGGGCTCTTGTATATACGAAAGTAAATTGTTTTTCTCCTGTTAATCTGTCTCATGTCAATTTAATTATTAGGCCAGCCAAAGAACCTAGAAAGGGTAAAGGGTAAAATTTTCCTCCCCTACAGTTGAAATTAGATAAGATCATTTTAAAAATACACTTGAGAGTAAACGTTCCTAATTTAAACAAACAGAACGGGATACCGATTTTAACTGGCATGAGGAATCCTCCAAAATAATTTAAGAATAGTTTCACTGAAAGATTCATTGCACAGGGCCAATAATGAAAAATTAAAGACACAAGAGGTACCTAAATCAAAAGACTGTAAGACTGACATGACTCCTACTACTCCCCCTCTACCGTCCTTTATGGGAATACTCACAGCCTACTAATCCTCTATCTGAATTGCCTTTTCACTCTGAAGATACTACAGGGCTGTAAACAATAGTCCACCAGGTTGGTGGCTTACAGATCTGTTTGCTTCTGTCTGTATGTTTATGTATGCCTATGTATGTATATTGTAAATGTGTGATTTTTTTCTGCCTCTGGATGGTATTGCTAAAACTAGATTGTATAAAGCTCTATTTAGCTGACTTGAGGAAAAATAAATATTTACATAAATCAAGTACACTCGCAGAAACATAGAAACTACCTCAAATGTTTTTCAAATTCACATGATCTAGGATAATCTTTGATTAGTAAAAGCTAGTTTGTTAGTTTAATTAAAACAGGCATGTCTTTAGAGTTATCATCATTAAATATAATGCAGATATCCAACTTTTATTCTACCCAGGTTTACTAAAAGTCAAACAAACTCACATTATCTCTGTTACAGAACTTGTTATCAAGGATAATAACTTAAGATGATGGTTAACTGTTTAATTTCTCATGAAACTTTCATGAGTAATCTAATTCTTAAGAACAAGTAAATTAAACAGATGTAAGATAAAGTTCAAAACTAAACTTTTCAACAATAAATATTCTTTATGGTATGTCTACATGAAAATAGTTTCCAAAATCTTTTTGGTAACTTGAAATCTTGAAGTTATACTGAGATACTTTAAATGATGAGTATTCATTCAATATCTAGATTATTTCCAAATAAGATAAAATACTGAAACATTAATTACTGAATGTAGGTTTATCCACTTTTGGCTTCCTTTTACAGAGGAACTAAAGATACTTGGTTCTATTAATAAACATAGTTTATGTCACATTGAAAATTCTACTGTGAGGAAGAATATATTTCTAGAAATTATGAAATGTATTTTTTAAAATCTTTTAAAAAATTTTTTATTTTATATTGGACTATAGTTGATTAACAATGTTGTGTTTGTTTCAGGTGTACAGCAAAGTGATTCAGTTATACACATACATGTATCTATTCTTTTTCAAATTCTTTTCCCATTTAGGTTGTTTCAGAGTTGAGCAGAGTTCCCTGTACTATACAGTACGTCCTTGTTGGTTATCTACTTCATTGATAAATATAGCAGTGTGTATATGTCAATCCCAAACTCCCAATTTATCCCTCCCCACCACCTTTTTCCTTTGATAGCCATAAGTTTGTTTTCTAAGTCTATGAAATGTATTTTAAAATTTGCTAATCCACAGAATGTTAGTGTAACAGTCCACAATTTCCTACTTCTTAGTTTTTACTAGGAATTAACAATTCTAAAGGTTAAGAATTATAATTAATATATGTAATTAAAACTACTAGAAATAATGAGAACATATCTATGCAAGGAAAACAGGGTGTGTCTTTGCTAAGAAAATATATGAAGTATGGAGATGTGTTTTTGAATATGTGGTCTTATGTGACTGGTTTCTTTCACCTAGCACAATGTTTTCAAGATTCATCCATGTTGTAGCATATACTAATGCTCCATTTTTTATGACTGGATAATATTCCACTGTATATCAATTTTCTGTTTACCCATTTATCACTTAATGGATATTTGAGTTGTTTCCACTACTGACAGCTATTATGAATGACACTTTTAACATTATTGAACAAGTGTGAACATAGGTTTTGAATTTTCTTGGTTATATGACTAGGAGTGGAATTGCTACATCATATGGTAACTCTAATAGTGTGAGGCATTCTAAACTGTTTTCACAGCAGCTGAGCTATTTTATGTATGCAGGAACAATTTATGAATGATCATTTTTTTTCACATACTCGCCAAGCCATGTCATTTTGTTTGTTTGTTTTATGTTTAGTCTAGCCAACCTATTGGATATGAACTGGTATCTCAGTGTGTTTTTCATTTATATTTCCCTAATGACTAATGAACTTGAGCATCATTTAATGTGCTTATTGACCATCCATCTTTGAAGAAATGTTTATTACTTTGCCCATTTTAAAAATTGAATTGTCTTTTTGTTGTTTTATCAATTTATAAATTCTATAAAACTGCATTATATATGGTTTGCAAATATTTTCTCTTACTCTGTGAGTTGCCTTTTCACTTGATAGTGTCCTTTGATGCACAAAAGTTTTAAATTTTGACAAAATCCAATTTATTTTTATTTTTGCTGTTTTGATTTGGCTAAAGTATTTAAGAAACTGTTATCTAATCCAAGGTAATGAAGAATTACAAATATGTTCCCTTCTAAGAGTTTTATATATATTTGTATATGGTGGGAGGGAAAGGTCCAAATTCATTTTTTTTTTTTTGCAAGTAGGTATCCAGTTGTCACAGCACAATTTCTTGAAATTACTACTCTTGCTCTATTAAGTGGTCTTGGGACTCTTGTCAAAAATCAATTGACCATAGAGTTATGGATTTATTTATGCACACTTAATTCTATTGCATTGATCTGTATGTTTATCCTTATTCCAGTGCCACACTGGTTTGAATATCATAGCTTAGTAGCACATTTTGAAATCAGGAACTGTGAGTATTCCCACTCTTTTCATCTTTTTTGAGACTGTTTTGGCTATTCAGAGCGCCTTGTAACTTCATATGGATTTTAGGATGAAATTTATCATTACTACAAAAAAAAAAGCAGTTGGAATTTTGGTAGGGATTGCAGTGAATGCCTAGATCCATTTGGGGGAATATCTTAATTATATTAAATCTTCCAAACCATGAACATGGTAGATCTCTACATTTACTTAGGTCTTCTGTAACTTCTTTTGGCAATGTTATGTAGTTTTCAGTGTAAAAGTACTATTCTTCTTTGCTTAAATTTATTCCTAAGTATTTTATTATTCAGATGATATGAATGTAATTGTTTTATTTCACTTCCAGATATTGCATTGCTGGTGTACAGAACACAATTGATTTTTGTATATTGATCTTGTATGCTAAAACTTTGCTGAACTTTTTTTTAATCCTCAATAGCATGTTGTGGAGTCCTTATAATTTTCTACAAGAAAAATTATGTTATCTACAAATAGAGATAATTTTGATTATTCATTGTTCATCTGGATGTGTTTTTTTAATTTATTTTCTTGCCTAATTATCCTGGTTAGATCTTCCAGTATAATAGTTACTAGAAGTGTCAAGATTGGACATCTTTCTCTAGTTTCTGATCTTAGGAGGAAATCTTTTTTTTTTTTAATGATTTTTAAATTTTTAATTGTGGTTTAAAGAAACATAACATACAATTTACCATCTTACCAATGTTTAAGTCTATAGTTCAGTAGTGTTAAGTATATTCACATTGTTGTGTTATAGCTCTCCAGAACTTTTTATCTTACAAAACTAAAAATCTATACCCATTGAACTATTCCCCATTTCTCTCTCCCTCCAGCCATGGCAGCCACCACTTTCTTTCTGTTTCTATGAATGTGACTAATTGAAACACCTCGTTTAAGTGGAATTATGCATTATTTATCTTTCTGTGACTGGCTCATTCCATTTAGCACAACATCCTCAAGAGTCATCTATATTGTAGCATGTGACAGGATTTACTTCTATTTAAAGTGTGAATAATATTCCATTGCATATACCACATTTTCTTTACCTGTTCACCTGTTGATAGAAACTTGGAATGCTCTGGATATGTACGTTAGGTTCATTTGGTCTATAGTGCTGTTCAAATCCCTTGTTTCCTATCTTTTCTCTGTCTGGATGATCTATCTATTATCGAGAGTGAAGTATTAAAGTTCCCAACTATTAATATATTGCTATTTACTTCTTTACATTCTCTTAGAATTTGCTTTTTATTATTAGGTATTCTGATGTTGGGTGCATACATATTTACATCTGTTACATCTTCTAGATGAACTGACCCCTTTATACAATGACCTTCTTTGTCTCTTTTGACCATGTGTAATTTAAAGTCCATTTTGTCTCATATAAGTAGAGTTACCCCTTCTTTCAAGTAGGATAGAAAATCATAAAGACAGAAAGATTGTGTTATCTGTCAACTTCTATTTATCTAAATTAATGTTGAATTTTGTCAGATCTTTTGAGCAATTATAGTTAGTGTTTTTGTGATTTTTGTCAGTTTTTTCTTTATAAAATTTATATTAATAGAATTGCTACCATTGATCCATTGCTACATCCCTGCCATGAATCATTTTGGGGCATAATTTTCATAACATCTTTAAACGTTTGTAACATGACCCTGCTTAGTAACAAAGATTTAGCAGTAATACTAAAATACATTGTAGTTTTAATTTTTTCTTATCTCTCTCAGTTTGGTATTAAATGCTATCACTATAAAAGTGTTTAAAGGCTTTCTTTCTTTTTCTGTTTGCTGTGGTGGTTAATATAGCACGTGAGTTGAATCTTTTTAAGATTTCAGTAAAATTCCCCTGTGAAATCATACAGCTTAGGACTTTTCTGCAGGCTAAGTGATGGGAGGAGGGGATAATTCTATGAAAAAGTTTATTTTATGGAAATTGAACAGTTAAAATTTGCTTCCTAGTCTGAGTTCAATTTTGGTCATTTATATTTTCCTGGAAACTAATCCAAATCATCCAGATTTTCATATATATTCATAATCAGTTGACAAAATGTAGCTACTTATAATTATTTTTCTCTGCAACAGTTGTTTTAACATTATCATTTCTGTTTTGCATATTTTCATGCTTTCTTTTTTCATTCATTAAATGAGGTAATTTCTAATACGTATTTTATGTGTGCCAGAAATTAGACTGATTTATTAGTTCTGCTATTTTCCAAATCATCAATTAATAAATTGCTCAAATTTGCTTTCCTTTTTTGTTTGTGTATAGCTTCACTTTTATCCCTACTGTGGTTAATCTATCATATTGACTTACATAATTCTTACAGGATTTGTTTCCATTCTTTATTTTTTTCTTTTTTTCTCCAATTTGACAACCTGTGGACCTAGGATCATGTTACAGTCAGTCCATATTTTCCCCATTGATCTTTCTGTTTGATATCTCTGTGATATTCCTTTGGTATGTATAGCCACCCCTGAGCCAATACATATGATTTTCATTGCTTTAGCTATAAGACAAAACTTGATATCTGATAGAGCACGCTCCAATTCTTTATTCTTACTTATCAACACTTTTGGTATTTTGGGGTTCTGTGAATTTTATGATCAGCTTTTCAAATTCCATGTAAAACATGTTAGAATTTAAATTGGAAATGCATTGATTTTTACATTATTGATTTTTAACAAATAATTATAGATCTATTAAGGTTACTAATTTCTTCCTGAGTTAAACTGTTATGAGGCAAAACACTTGCCTAAATAAATCTTTGGAAACTGTGTCCCCAGTTAGTATACTGGGGAACATAATAAAGATGGCTTTATGAAAAATGAGTTTTTTGAAAATTATAAGTAAATCTTAGTGTATGATAATTTTGAAATTAGAGATTTTTTCTTTCAGATTTATTGAGGTATAATTGAAATAAGTACAGCATAATATATATAGCATAATTAACTTATTTACATATATCATAAAATGATTACCACTATAAGTTAATATCCATCATCTCATATAGATATAAAAATAAATTTTAAAAAGTTTCTTTTCTTGTGATGAGAACTTTTAGGATCTACTCACTTAAAAACTTTCAAATATACCATACAGCAGTGTAAACTATAGTCATCATGTACATTACGTTTGTCTTACAACTGGAACTTTGTGTCTTTGACCACTTCACCCAAATCTCCCTAAATCCCTCAACCCCCACCACTGGTAACCACAAATCTGATCTCCTTTTCTGAGTATGATTTGCTTTTAAGAGACACAGATGTAGAAAACAGACTTGTGGACACAAGGGGGGAAGGGGAGGATAGGACAAATTGAGAGAGTAGCATTGACATATATACATTACTATGTATAAAATAGCTAGCTAGTGGAAGGCTGCTGCATAGCACAGGGAGATCAGCTCGGTCCTCTGTGATAACCTAGAGGGGTGGGGTGGGGGGTTGGGAGGGAGGCTCAAGAGGGAGGGAATATATGTATACATATAGCTGATTCACTTTGTTGTACAGAAGAAACTAACACAATGTTGTAAAGCAATTATACTCCAATTAAAAAAAAAGTGACATGGGGAAAGGTGTACAAAGTCAAGTTAAAAAATACAACATAAAACCATAAAGTAAAATATGAGAAATAAAAAAAAAGATCCCAGATACCAGTGAGATCATACAGTATTTGTCTTTCTCTAACTTATTTCACTTACCATAATGCCATCAAGGTTATCCCAAATAGCAGGATTCCCTTCTTTTTTATGGTTGGAGAGTATTCCATTCTATAGATGTACCATAGTTTCTTATCCATTCATCCATTGATGGACCTTAGGCTGTTTCCATATCTTGGCTATTGTAAATAACACTGCAATGAACATTGGGGTGCAGATATTGCTTCACCTATATACCCAGAAATGGAAGCATTGGATCATATGGTAGCTTTAAAAATTTTGTGGAACTCCATACTGCTTTCCATAGTGGCTGAACAAATTTACAATCCCACCAAGCATGCACAAGGGTTTCCTTTTCTCCATATCCTCGCCAACATTTGTTATCTCTTGACTTTTTCATCATGGCCATTCTAATATGTGTGAGATGATATCTCATTGTGGTTTTGGTTTGCATTTCCCTAATGATCACTGATGCTAAATACCATTTCTTGTAACTGTTGGCCATCTGTATAATTTCTTTGGAAAACTGTCTATTTGGATCCTTTGCCCATTCTTTAAATTGCATTATTTAGTTTTTGGTTATTGAGTTGTATGACTTCTTTATATATTCTGTATATTAATCCCTTATCAAACATATGATTTGCAAATATTTTCTCCCATTCTGTAGGTTGCCTTTTCATTTTGTTGATTGATTCTTTTGATATGAAAAAGCTTTTTAGTTTTATGTGGTCTGACTTATTTTATCACTTGTGCTTTAGGTGTCATATCCAAAAATTATCATTGCCAAGACCCTTGTCATTAAGTTTTTTACTGTTTTCTTCTAGTAGTTTTATGGTGGGAGGTCTTAAAGTCTTTCATGAATTTGGAGTTCATTTTTATGAGTGGTGTAATACAGGGGTCGAATTTTATTCTTTTACATGTGAATATACAATTTTCCTGGGACCATTTATTGAAGAAACTATCTTTTTTCCACTGAGTATTCTTGGATCTTTTGAAATAAGGTTTGACTATATACACATGGGTTTATTTCTGGGCTCTCAATATGTTCCATTGGTCTATGGGTCTGTTTTTATACCAGTACAATACTGTTTTGATTATTATAGCTTTATAAAATAGCTTTAAATCAGGAAGTATGATGCCTCCCATTCTGTTTTTTCTCAGCTTTGGTTTGGTTATTCAGGATCTTTTATGGATCCATATCAATTTTTAAATTTTTTTAAATTTAATTTTTATTGAAGTATAGTTGATTTACAATGCATTAATTTCAGGTGTAAAGCAAAATGATTCAGATATATATACATATGTATATGCATATACATATGTGTTATATATATATATACACACACACATATATATTCTTTTTCAGATTCTTTTCCTATGTAGTCTATTACAAAATGTTGAATATAGTTCCCTGTGCTATACAGTATGTCCTTGCTGTTTATTTTTTTTTATTATTTTTTTTCTTTTTGCGGTATGAGGGCCTCTCACTGTTGTGGCCTCTCCCGTTGCGGAGCACAGGCTCCGGATGCGCAGGCCCAGCGGCCGTGGCTCACGGGCCCAGCCGCTCCGCGGCATATGGGATCCTCCCAGACCGGGGCATGAACCCGTATCCCCTGCATCGGCAGGCGGACTCTCAACCACTGCGCCACCAGGGAGGCCCTGTTTATTTTATATATGGTAGTATGTATATGTTCTTCCCAAATTCCTAATTATCCCTCCCCCGACCTTTCCCCTTTGGTAACCATAAGTTTGTCTTCTGTATCTGTGAGTCTGTTTCTGTTTTGTAAATAATTTCATTTGTATCATTTTTTATCATCTACAAATAAGTGATATCACATGATATTTGTCTTTCTCTGTCTGACATACTTCACTTAGTATGATAATCTCTAGGCTCATCCATGTTGCTAGAGTTGGCATTATTACATTCTTTTTTATGGCTAATATTCCATTGCATACACACACACACACACACACACACACACACACACACACCACATCTTCTTTATCCATTCATCTGTCAATAGACATTTAGGTTGCTTCCATGTCTTGGCTATTGTAAAGAGTGCTCCAATGAACACTGGGATGCATGTATCTTTTCAAATTATGGTTTTCTCTGGATATATGCCTAGGAGTGGGATTGCAGGATTATATGGTAGCTCTATTTCTAGTTTTTAAAAGAACCTCTGTACTGTTCTCCATAGTGGCTATACTAATTTACATTTCCACCAACAGTGTAGGAGGGTTCCCTTTTCTCCATACCCTCTCCAGCATTTATTATTTGTAGACTTTTTGATGATGGCCATTTTGACTGGTGTGAGGTGATACTTCATTGTAGTTTAGATTTGCATTTCTCTAATAATTAGTGATATTGAGCATCTTTTCATGTGCCTTTTGGACATCTTTATGTCTTCTTTGGAGAAATGTCTATTTAGATCATCTGCTCAGCTTTTGATTGCGTTTTTTGTTCTTTTGTTTTTTGATATTGAGCTGTATAAGCTGTTTGTATATTTTGGAGATTAATCCCTTGTTGGTTGCTCCATATCAATTTTAAGACTTTTTTTCTGCTTCTGTAAAAAAGGCCATTGGAATCTTGATAGGGATTGCACTGAATCTATAGATGGCTTTGAGTAGTATGGATATATTAACAATATTCTTCCAATACATGACCACAAGATACCTTTTTTTAGCATCGTTTTTATTTCTTTCATCAATGTTTTGTGATTGAATTTATTCCTAAGTATTTTATTGTTTTTTATGCTTATTAGAAATGGGAACTTTTAATTTTTTCTTCAAGTAATTCATTATCAGTGTATAGAAATGGTACTGGTTTATCCATGTTAAATTTTACCCAACAACATTCCTAAATTTGTTGATTAGCAATAAGTTTCTTGGTGAAGTCTTTAAGATTTTTTATATATAAATCATGTAATCTGCAAAGAGAGGCAATTTTACTTATTCTTTTCTAATTCTATGCCTTTTATTTATGTTTCTTACCTGATTACCCTGGCTAGGACTCCAGTACTATGTTGAATTCCATTCTTTCTTATCCATTAACGTACATTGAAAAGTGTATGAAATTTCCTTTATTGTTTATGTTCATCCTCAATTGTCTGATATGTAGCTTTCCCATTATTTTCTAATTTTAGTTCATATTTCTTCTTTGCCTCAGATGTTGACAGTTTTTATTTTTATATATCTAGATGTTAGAACTTTTTTTCTGATTTGGTTAGCAATTATGTATTTTACCAGTAATCTTTCTTTTTTGGTAATTTCCTACTCATGGGGTTTTACTTTTAGTTTTCTTTTGGACTAATACCTGCTCAAATTTTTTAAAATTTCCGTAATTAATTTATATGTGGTCTTTCTGTTTTCAGCTAAGTATCTATTAGATCTAACTGATCATGTAAGCATTTGAGGTTTTCTACATTCTTACTTTTGTTCTAGAATTGTAATGGATGAGAGAGGTTAACTAAGTTATTCTACTAATATTATCTATTTTCTCCTTGCATTTACTGACGTTTTCTGCTTTATGACTTTTTAAGGTATCTTATTTGATGAATAACTGACACACTTTGATGTAGGATTGTACTTTGTTAGTAAGAATTACTCTTCTTCATCTTTAATTATTTTTGCCTCAGATTTTGACTCATATTACCATCAAGACTTCTGGTATGTTATTTTTTTTAATACACAACTGAAATACTTTGGACTTTTATTTTCAACCTTTCTGAGCCACTTGATTTTCCTTGTATCACAGTTCTATAGCATATGGTCACACTTTGCTCCAACTGAAATGTGATGATTTTCTTTTTAATGGATTATTTACCACATTTACAGTTATTGATAGATTTTGTCTTAATTCTGCCATAATATTCTACATTTGCGGTTTCTGGTTTTATGTCTTCATTCACATTATTTATTTGTGCTTAGTGTTTTCTTCACATTGTTTTTCTGTATATATTCCTTCCAATAATATGAGGTTTCATTTTAGTTTTTGAAGAGATTACTTTTTATAACTATAATTTTAATATTCTATTTAACATGATATTACCTATAAGACTCCATCAATAATAATGGTAGAATTATTATGCATTTATTCTGATTTCTTTTACCTCCCCATTATAATTTTAATTTTTTGCTCTCTTATAATTAACATTATATCATTATATATGTAACCTATTACTTTATTAGCTTTAGCTTTAAACTATATGCTTTCACCCTCAGGCTACAGAAGACTGGGAAATCTATTTGTATTACTTTCTATTTTCTCTTTCACACCCCAATCCAACTTTATTTAGCTAGAATATTACTATGGTATCATGACTTATAATATTTAAATTCTGCTCTGAAACAATAATTCTCTCAGTTTTAGTTTTAAGGCTAGGGTTTAATGGATTTAATGCTTGCCACCTCTCTGTTTAACATAGATTCTCTTTCGTCATTTGGTTGTCTGAAATTCTTCTTCTATTAGATCAGTTCAATAGGACATATGCAAACTATACTCCATGAAATTTGTGTATTCAAAAATCATAGTCTGTTATTATATTTGAATTACTATTTGCCTAGTGATAAAATAGAGGTCACACTTTATTTTTTTTTTTTGAAGATTCTGTGAACACTGTTCTGCTCGCTTCTAATATTGGAAGGTGATGTGGACATTTTTGAGACTTTCTGGGTTTCTTTCCCTTACAGGTGACTTCACATTTTTACTTGGATGTCCAAAGAATCTTCCTTTATCTTTGAATCCAGAAAGTTTACTATGATGTGTTTTGATGTTCATTGTTTTGTTTCATTTTCCCGACTGGGACTCAGTGTACCCTTAAAGGCATTTAAATTAAAATCTTATTTCCAGAAAAGTTTTATTAAGTATACTTTAAACACTGATTTTCTATTCTATTTATTTCTCTTCTTTAGTGACACCGATTATGTGTAAGTTGGTTTTTCTGCTTGTCTTCCATATTTATTATTATTATTATTATTATTATTTTTTTTTTTTTGCGGTACGTGGGCCTCTCACTGTTGTGGCCTCTCCCGTCACGGAGCACAGGCTCTGGACGTGCAGGCTCAGCGGCCATGGCTCACAGGCCCAGCCACTCCGCGGCATGTGGGATCTTCCCGGACTGGGGCACGAACCCGTGTCCCCTGCATCGGCAGGCGGACTCTCAACCACTGCGCCACCAGGAAAGCCCCATATTTATTATTTTAATCAATCTTTTTTTAAACTTTTTGTTCATGTCCATCTCTCTCTTACTAGCTTTTACCATTTCTCAGCCCTCATCTCCACATTCCTTGCTGTGTTTTCAACAGTTATTTTCTTTTATGGTATCTCAAAATTAAGATGGCTTTATTTCTCTCTTCCACTTTTTTCTCTTAATTCAGCTGGCTCATGTTTTAGCTCTTTCTGTTGTTTTAAAACATCTTCTCTGACTTCTTATATGACTGCTTTGAAATCCTATTTAATTTTTTTCCAGCTTTATTGAGATATAATTGACATATAACATTGTATAAGTTTAAGGTATACAAAGTGAGAATTTAATATATGTATATATTGTGAAATGAGCTCCTATATTAAAGTTATGATTGTTTTATTGAGATACCTGAATTACAATAATATATTTAGTTATGTCATCTGTTAACTTACAGTATTTTTCTTGTTAATATTCTTCACTAACCACTTGTTTTCCATGTTCCTTTCATTATACAAGCATACCTCCTTTTACTCTGCTTCACTGTTTTGCACTTTACAGATATTGATTTTTTTTTTTTCTTTTCACAGGTTGAAGGATTGTGGAACAATCAAGCAAGTGTACTGTCACCATTTTTCCAACAGCACTGGCTCACTTCCCGTCTCTGGGTCATATTTTCATAATTCTCACAGTATTTCAAACTTTTTCATAATTATTACATTTGTTGTGGTGATCTGTGATCAGTGATCTCTGAAGTTACTATTGTAATTGTGTGTGTGTGTGGGGGGTGTACCACAAACCACACCCATACAAATAGATAGCAAACTTAATAAATCAATGTTGTGTGTGTTCTGACTGTTCCATCTACTAGCAGTTCTCCCATCCCTTTTCCACTCCTCCAGCCTCCCTGTCCCCTGAAATGCAACAATATTGAAATTAGGCCAATTAATAATCCTACAATGGCCTCTAAGTTTCCAAGTGAAAGGAAGAGTTGCATGTATCTCACTTTAAGTCAAAAGCAAAAACGATTATTCTTAGCGATGAAAGCATATTGAAAGCTGATACAGGCCAAAAGCTAGGCCTCTTGCACCAAAGAGTTAGCCAAGTTGTGAATGCAAAGGAAAAGTTCATGAAGGAAATTAAAAGTGTTACTCCAATGAACATATGAGTGATAAGAAAGCAAAACAGCCTTATTGCTGATATGGAGAAAGTTTTACTGATCTGGATAGAAGATCAAACCAGCCACGACATTCCCTTAGGCCCAAATCTAATCCAGAGCAAGGTCCTAACTCACTTCAATTCTATCAAGGCTGAAAGAGGTGAGGAAGCTGCAGAAGAAAAGTTTGAAGTTAGCAGAGATTGGTTCATGAATTTTAAGGAAAGAAGCCATCTCCATCACATAAAAGTACATAATGAAGCAACTGCTGATGTAGAAGCTGCAGCAAGTTATCCAGAAGAACTAGTTAAGATAATTAATGAAGGTGGCTACACTAAACAACAGCTTTTCAATGGAGACGAAACAGCCTTCTATTGGAAGAAGATGCCATCTAGGATTTTCATAGCCAGAGAGGAGAAGTCAATGCCTGGCTTCAAAGCTTCAAAGGACAGGCTGACTCCATTGTTAGGGGCCAGTGGAGCTGGTGACTTTAAGTTGAAGCCAATGCTCATTTACTATTCTGAATCCTAGGGCCCTTAAGAATTATTCTAAATCTACTCTGCCTGTGATTTATAAATGGAGCATAAACAAAGCCTGGATGACAGCACATCTGTTTACAACATGGTTTACTAAATATCTTAAGCCCACTGTTGAGACCTACTGCTAAGAAAAAAGAGTTCTTTCAAAATATTACTGCTCATTGATAATGCACCTGGTCACCCAAGATCTCTGATGGAGGTGGACGAAGAGATTAATGTTCTTTACATGCCTGCTAATACAATATCCATTCTGCAGCTTATTGATGAAGAAGTCATTTTGATTTTCAAGTCTTATTATTTAAGAAATACATTTCATAAAGCTATAGCTGCCATAGATAGGGATTCCTCTCATGGATCTGGGCAAAGTAAATTGAAAACCTTCTGGAAAGGATTCACCATTCTAGATGCCATTTGGAACATTTGTGATTCACAGGAAGAGGTCAAAATATCAACATTAACAGGAGTTTGGAAGAAGTTGATTCCAGCCCTCATGGATGACTTTGAGGGGTTCAAAACTTCAGCAGAGGAAGTAACTGCAGATGGCGTGGAAATAACAAGAGAACTAGAATTAGAAGTGGAGCCTGAAGATATTAATTAATTGCTGCAATCTCATGATAAAACTTGAATGGCTGAGGAGTTGCTTCTTATGGATGAGCAAAGAAAGTGGTTTCTTGAAATGGTATCTACTGGTGAAGATGTTGTGAAGACTTGAAATGACGACAAAGGATTTAGAATGTTGCATAAACTTAGTTGATAAAGCAGGGGCAATGTTTGAGAGGATTGACTCCAATTTTGAAAGACGTTCTACTGTGGGTAAAATGCTATTAAACAGCATTATGTGCTGCAGAGAAATCGTTTGTGAAAGGAAGAGACAATGAATGAGGCAAACTTCACTGTTGTCTTATTTCAAGAAATTGACCCAGCCATCCCAACCTCCAGCAACCACCACCTTGATCAGTCAGTAGCCATCAACAACAAGGGAAGACACTCTTCCAGCAAAAAGATTAAGACTACCTGAAGGCTCAGAAGATGGTTAGCAGTTTTTAGCAATGAAGTATTTTTTTTAATTAAGGGATGTACATTTTTTAAAGATATAATGCCATGCACACTTAATAGACTACAGTATAGTGTAAACATAACTTTTATATGCACTGGGAAACCAAAAAATTGCTGTGACTCGCTTTATTGCAATATTTGCTTTATTGTGGTGGTCTGGAAGTGAACCCACAGTATCTCCAAGGTATGCCTGTATTTTTTCATGGTATATTTTTGTAGTTCTTTTGCTGATTCCTCATTAGTAATTACTTATGTTCAAATAAACCAAGTATCTATGGACCAGCAGTTTAGAGGGGCTTATGTGGAGGAAGGGCTAGTATTTTTTACTTATGATACAGAGTTGTGTGTGAGTTATTTAAATATTTACTTCTCCCTAACCAGCCATAGACTACTTCCTGTTTAATACTTCAGTAAGCCTCCTATTTTTTGTTTGTTTGTTTTGGCCATGCTGCATGGCTTGCGGCATCTCAGTTCCCTCAGTTCCCCAACCAGGGATTGAACCGGGGCCATGGCAGTGAAAGCTCAGAATCCTAACCACTAGGCCACCAGGGAACTCCCAAGCCCGCCTTCCTTTAATGTCTAATGGAATGCAAGGAATATGGGGAAGTACTCTGTAAATGCCCATGCTTGCCTTTCTAAACAACAGATTGACACTTTGAAATTCATAGCTGTAGACTTTCTTCCTATGTGTATTTCTCGGTGTCCTCTGAGTTTTCTGTATTTTGCAGCTCTTCCCCATATAGCGTGGCACAGAGTTACATAAGTCTTCTAATATCACTAAAATTTGCAGGGATTTCTATTTTTAAACAAGAATAATGTTTTGGGCTTCCCTGGTGGCGCAGTGGTTGAGAGTCCGCCTGCCGATGCAGGGGACACGGGTTCGTGCCCCGATCCCGGAGGATCCCACATGCCGCGGAGCGGCTGGGCCCGCGAGCCATGGCCGCGGAGCCTGTGTGTCCGGAGCCTGTGCTCCGCAACGGGAGAGGCCACAGCAGTGAGAGGCCCGCGTACAGCAAAAAAAAAAAAAAAAAAAAAAAAAAGAATAATGTTTTGACACGGTTTTTGATAGCATTAGCCATTCCTTTCTTTATTCCTTCCTAAAACTAGATGCCTAGAAGGCTCACCTTATTTACATTTTGTAACTTCAATACTTTAGAGAGTTCATTAACTTCCCTCGCCATTTAAAAAATAATTCTCATTTGTCTCTTTAGGTATCTATAATAAATATTAAACAACTCATTTAAACTAGGAAGTTCTTGATTATTTTAATGTTCTTTTTTTTTTAACATGCTACAAACCATTTGTCAAATATGTTTCCTTCTGCTAAGAGTTTTGGCCATATCATTAACCTTCTAGCTTACTCAAGCTTACCTATGTATGCTCAGTTCATCAAGTAATGTGTAGTTTCGCAAATTATAAATGACCTTTTCAATACTGTAGATGACTTCTGCAGTATCAGCTACAGACTCTGCTTTAGTTTCTTTCTTAATATTGTCACACAGAATTGTCTAAATGTCTGTCATCTACAAGTTTATAATGAACTCTATGCTAAGCACTGTGTCAAATCAGTTCATTAGCGGCATTACCAATCATTTTTTCATTCTTTCTTTCCATCACTGCTACCAGCTGTGGCCTAATTCCAAAATGTCATCGAACAACATAAAACAGCTTGGGATGGTGAGGTTTTTAACAGACTAAAGATTTTCCTTTAATATTCTAGATATAATCCTACCACCAGTAACTCTTTATGGAGTGGCCTACCTATATGACTGTGAAGATGCCTCTGTTATTTTAGATACAGATAGACAGGTAGGTAGATATACATAGATGGATCAATATAGATATATAGGATGATGTGCATATGCATGTAAGCATGAAAATAAACATCAAGCTCATAATTGTATGTAATCACCACTTTATAAATTAAGTGGGTTCTATTGGATTTGTTTACTTTAATAGATAGAGTGTAGAATTACTTACCCTGTATAAAAAACAATCTAGATTTCCAAGGCCAGGTAATAAAAATTTATATAACTCAGCACTGAATTAAAATACTTCGGACTACCACTTGATGGAATTGGTGGTGGGTTATTTTCAAAGAAAAATATAGTATAGAAAAAATAGTTTAAAATAAGTTTTACTCCCAAAGATGTTCATAAAGTTGTTGTTTATAAAACATTTATTTAAGAATGATAAAGTTAATGAAATACATCTGTATGTATTAAGTTATGTTTATATAGAGTCCTAATATCCTATAGAAAAGCTTATTTAAAGTTTAAGTTTAAGTAATAAACTTAAAGACAATAATTACAGAACACAAAAGTATGTAGTATTGGTGGTGATGGTGCTGGTATTAGTGCTGGTAGTAACAACAGCAGCTAATATTCACTGAGTACTCACTAAAAGCCAGGTATCATGAAAATGTTGCATGGTTTATTTCATTTAATCTTCACAATAACTTGGAGAAGTATATGGTATTATCATCTTAATTTAACACATACGAAAATAAAGATCAGAGAAACTCATGTAGTTAGAAAGTGAAAGGCAAAAAAAAATATTTAAACAAATTGATTTAATTAAAAATACATAATTTTCCCATATGTATATATCAGAAACTATCACCACACTGTAAAAAAATGAAATTAAATGGTGAAATACATAAACCGTATGTAAATAAATGTATGTAACATAATCATCAAAAAGCTAAATAGCTTTCCCTTTTTAATGAAATTATCTATGACTGCCTTTTGTTCTTTGTTTATGTGTTACATACCTTCACATTGAACATAGATTTGTATTTGGAAAATTAGATTTTAAAGAAATAACAGTTATCCCTAGAGGTGTGAGATAGGGAGGGTGGGAGGGAGGCTCAAGAGGGAGGGGATATGGGGATATACGTATGCATATGGCTGATTCACTCTGTTGTACAACAGAAGCTAACACAGCATTGTGAAGCAATTATACTCCAATAAAGATGTATAAAAAAAATAAAGAAATAACAGTTATCAGACAACTATATACAAAGAAAAACACATAATTATCAAGGGGATAATTTGTATTTCAGGTGCTATAACAGTATATAAATTATGAAATGTGCTATATTAAGTATCAAGTAGAAAAGAATTCTAGATTCAATGAGGTTGAGGCAGTTTAACCATCATCAATACACACCTTTTTTAAAAGCATTAGAAGAAATCTATAAATAGAAGCTTTAAAATCACATAAAGTAAGATTAGATTTAAATATTTACCAAAAATGATAGTTTCACAAAATCAAACATTTTTCACACACCATTTATAGTGACCATGTTGTGTGTATAGTCATGCGGTGAGTTGAGTTGATCTCATGCAAAACCAGAAGATTGAGGAATTAGTCTGTAACCTTTACATAATATTTCAAAGTGATCAATTTGGACTCAACATTGGTACAAGATTGGATGTATATTTATACTTCATTTAAATACTGTTTACCTATGATACCAAACAAACACAAAACGTTGCTGCCAAGGAGTTGGAGACTACCATACCGGGAGACTCACATACTAGGCTGTTATTTAAAAATGAATCTTCCTTTTCCACAGAATTTTCATATAAGAGTTGATCCAGAAGGACATACTTTTTTTTTTTAACTCTTGCCTCCTTGTTTAAAATGAGAGGGGGGATATCCAAATACACACCCCTGGAAGTGATTTATATGTTGGGATAAGGCTGGGAAAGAAAAGAACTATGCTCTGAATATTACATTTATGAGTTTGTTTGGATGTCATCCAAAATCATTGAAAAGAGTGAACAGACCTACACGCCAAATCCCAGAGCCATTTTCGCATTATTCGGCATACATTCCAGACTGAGAATCAATGTTAGAAACAGCTACAACTGTCAGCAGCTTTGAGAATAACTTGAAAACATGACATTTTGGATTTTAGAAATATTTTTCACGGCAAAAGAGATGGGTAAAACACATACGTTTATGTAGCACACCACTTTGTCTTGTGTCAGTAATTGCTGGCTTGGGCCTCTGAGATGTCTCTATCAATCCACTGAAAATAAAGTTAGATGTGAGCATGCTATGAGGGAGAAAAATGGGTGTCTGTATTTAAAATATCTAAGTATTATTTATGCATTATTTCTGACACATTTACAGCGACTTTTTAAACTAAACATTTTATTTGGAGACAATTGCACACTCACGTGAAATTGTAAGAAATAATACAGAGAGACGCTATGTATCATTTAATCAGGTTCTCCCAATGGTAATATCTTGGAAAACTATAGTACAGTATCACAACCAGGATACATACTGACATTGACACAATCAAGATACAGAACAGTTCCCTTACCACAAGGATCCTTGAGTTGCATTGTTATAGCTATACTCACTTTTTTTCCATCCCATCCTAACCTCTGGAAACCTCTAATCTGCTCTCCATGTCTATAATTTTGACATTTCCAGTTGCTTTTAGGAAGTAATCTTTATTGGTTTCCCCTTCCTATCTTTCAGTCCTTTCTCTGTGACTTTCACTCATATCTTTCAACTAAAGCATTCTAGGTTCAGTGTAAGCTCCCCCTTTTTCAAAGTAAATAAATGCCCAGGGAATGTAAACCAAGTTTAGGTAGAAAGATCAAAAGTTTAATTATTTATTGTGTATCATATGCAGGATACTGTTCTAGGCATGAGGGGATATAGTGAATGAGACAGACAAGGTCCCAGTCCACATGGAACTTACATTCTAATGGGGAAAAAGGCATGATAAACAAATTTTAATATAGATCAATGGAACAGGATAGCAAGCCCAGAAATAAACACATGCACTTATGGTCAATTAATCTATGACAAAGGAGGCAAGAATATACAATGGAGAAAACACAGTCTCTTCAATAAGTGGTGCTGGGAAAACTGGACAGCTACATGTAAAAGAATGAAATTAGAACACTCCCTAACACCATACACAAAAATAAACTCAAAATGGATTAAAGACCCAAATGTAAGGCCAGATACTATAAAACTCTTAGAGGAAAACATAGGCAGAACACTCTGACATAAATCGCAGCAAGATCTTTTTTGATTCACCTCCTAGAGAAATGAAAAGTAAAACAAAAATAAACAAATGGGACCTAACTAAACTTAAAGGCTTTTGCACAGCAAAGGAAACCATACACAAAACAAACAACAACCCAGAGAATGGGAGAAAATATTTGCAAACGAAGCAACCAACAAGGGATTAATCTCCAAAATATACAAACAGCTCATGCAGCTGTATGTCAAAAAAACAAACAACCCAATCAAAAAATGGGGGGAAGACCTAAATAGACATTTCTCCAATGAAGACATACAGATGGCTAATAAGCACATGAAAAGATGTTCAACATCACTAATTATCAGAGAAATGCAAATCAAAACTGTAATGAGGTATCATCTCACAGCAGTCAGAATGGCCATCATCAAAAAGTCTACAAACAATAAATGCTGGAAAGGGTGCGGAGAAAAGGGAACCCTCCTACAATGTTGGTGGGAATGTAAATTGGTACACCCACTATGGGGAGCAGTATGGAGGTTCCTTAAAAAACTAAAAGTAGAACTACCATATGATCCAGCAATCCCCCTCCTGGACATATACCCAGAGAAAACCATAATACAAAAAAAATGCACCCCAATGTTCACTGTAGCACTTTTTACAATAGCCAGGACACGGAAGCAACCTAAATGTCTGTGGACGGAGGAATGGATAAAGAAGATGTGGTAATATAAACAATGGAATATTACTCAGCCATAAAAAAGAATGAAATAATACCATTTGCAGCAACATGGATGGACCTAGAGATTATCATATTAAGTGAAGTAAGTCAGACAGAGAAAGACAAATGTCATGTGATATCACTTATTTGTAGATGATAAAAATAATGATACAAATGAACATATTTACAGAATAGAAACTGACTTACAGATATTGAAAAGACATTTATGGTTACAAAAAAGGAAAAAGGCAGGGGAGGGATATATCAGGAGCTTGGGATGAACATACACACACTACTATATATAAGATAGATAACCAACAAGGACCTACT
Source organism: Mesoplodon mirus (assembly GCF_964341445.2). NCBI lineage: Eukaryota > Metazoa > Chordata > Mammalia > Artiodactyla > Ziphiidae > Mesoplodon > Mesoplodon mirus. The sequence goes on along the minus strand of NC_138981.1, from coordinate 108,940,299 downwards.
GTATAGCACAGAGAACTCTACTCAATATTCCGTGATAACTTATATAAGAATCTGAAAAACAATGAATATATGTATATGCATAACTGAATCACTTTGCTGTACACCTGAAACTTATACAACACTGTAAATCAACTATACTCCAATAAAATTTTAAAAACTCAGAAAAAAACTTAAAAATTAAATGCACAAATTTTAAAGTCCTTACCCTTACATGACATTTCTGTTACATGTGTACATGTGTGTGTGTATGCGTGTGTATATATTCAATGTGAAAATAATCTGCTAGACTATACACTCCATGAAGGCAGATATCTTATTTGTCTCGTTCACTTTCTGATTTAAAAAAAATAATGCTTGGAACATAGTAGTTGGTTATTTATTCAACCACTACTTATAACAAGCCCATAGTGTGGTCCCAGGCATGGTGCTAGGCACTGAGAATACAGCAGTAATCAGATAAAAGTCCCTGCTCTCACAGAGCTTTCTGAATTCCAAAGATAGCTGGCACCAAATAGGTTTTCAATAACCTGTCACTGCTGCTGTTGTTACTGTCATTGTTTTTACTGTTATTAATATTTACTTCAGCTGATTCATAGACATAATTGTTGTGGTGACTCTCAGAACACAGGACAGATGTGTGAGAAAATCCTGTGTACGATGATGCAAATGTTAAAGTTAATATTTTATGATGTTTCCTCCCATAACCACAAGAGATGTTTTGACCCTCCTCCTGGTGAGCAGTATTCTAGCCTTTTTTTCCCCAGCAGACATGCCTAGTCCAATTATCATGTTGATGTTTATTCTGAGCACACCATGAATGTGTAGCTAGCTTGTCATTCAAATGCAGGGGAGTCCTATACCAATAATACTAAACAGCTAGTGTTATGGAAAACAACACAAAACAAAAATCAGTTTGATTTACAATACATCATTGTTTTCAGTAAACTGCCTTTCTATTTGCTTTTAGAGAGATGACATATATTTCTTTTGGAGAGATAAAATATGTATATATTTCTTCGTATTTCTAAATATCTTCTAGATTGATTTTGGGGCGACTGATTGGATAAAACAGAGAAGTTTATATAGTACACCATTTTGTCTTATGTCAGTCAGTAGTTGCTGACATAAGACATAATAAATAGAATTATTATGACATAATCCAATTCCCAAAGATTCCCAATCTTTGGGAAGAATGTTCAAGATTGGACTGGGTGCAAAGAGCACCTGTCCAGGATATCTGATTGAACACATATAATAGCAAGTTGCTACTCAATATCAACATGCTTAGACAGATGTGTAATATTTTGTACATAAATGGGTACTCTTATCAGAGACTTTCCTCTCCTGACCTTGCTCATCCTCTCTCTGTTTAGGTGTTAGTTGTTTGCAGAGAGCATTTTTTGAGGATATTTCTCTCTTCTTAACTTCTCTTTTGGTGGGAACAGAAAGATTTGAGGATCAAATATAACCTCAGGGGAAGTCCAAGCTTTTCTTTTACTGAAAGGCAGAATCCAGGCCGATAGGATGACATTTCTAACTGTTTGAATTTCTGGTGGTTTATTCTATACAGATGTAAATTTAACATTATCTGGCCTTTAGAGGAAGAGCACACGAGAGCAGGACAAGACCAAACCAAAAATAGCGAAGAGAAACAGTCTTCTGTGGAAATGTCTGACATCAGTAACAAGCTTTTTCCTTACCCTTGCCACTATCCTAATCTTTACGCCTAAAACTATATCAAAAACCCCTTATCTAAAATACCTGCTTCCACTATCTGTCAAGAGGCTTGTCTCACCTCACTCTATCTTCACATCAGTCCATCCTGTATATTTCACCTGGAATGAAATGTTGTGTCTTCCTAAAACACTTCTGCCCTGTCATCAAGTTACTATAAAAACAAATAAAAGCAAAAAAAAAAAAAAAAAAACCATTAATGCCTACCTTGGCTATTCAATCTGTGTTGGAGTCCTGGAATCTGTACTTTTAAAGCTCCCAGGTCATTCTGAGGTATAGCAAGACTAAGGATTTGCTGGAGTTGAAGCAGAGCTCAAAGTCTTCAATTTGACATCCAAAGTCCAATTTAATTTAACCTTAAGGTTACTATATTTACTTGAAAATATGTTTTCAAAAACAGTAAACGTCATTAATTTAAAAGTCTTCTAACTGACTTGAGTGTGAACAAACATTTCTTTTCACTTATCCAAAGCAAATGCAATTTTCATGCAAGTCTGGGTTTCACAGAGGTAGGATATGAAATGCTAAACTATCAATTTTCTAACAACCCAACTTTAAAAGGCAGATTTTTTTTTCTCATTTCTTGGAACACTAGGAAGCCTTTGGCAGTAACTCTGTATATAACAGAAAAGAACTGAAACAATGCAATAAATGATATTGCTGCAGGTAAAACCTTCATTATTGGGCTACTTAAGACAGAGTATCTGCTAAAATTGCACCTGTTTTGCGCATGTCTGATTGTTAATTCAAAATACTTAAAGGAACAGTGAGGCTTATTGTGAAAGCCTCATTGCACTAAACGCCAATATATGTAACCCAGTCTGAGTAGTCTAAAGGAAGACTTAAGGTGTTGAGTGGAGCAATTTATTCAAAATATCGATGGCCTAGAGAGAGCAATTGACCTTAATTTATTGAAAATTCTGTTGATTACTCAACTTCCTCAATAGTAAATTCTGAAGATATCAGAAAGTTTTGATGTTTACCTGACCAATGTTTTTTTTGTTCTCTTTCAAATCTCAGGCCTTTGCTGAACCTGAATTATTGATAGTTCATATTTTTTCAATTTCATATCACTTTGGCACACATAACTTACTGGTAATTGTGGTCCACAATCACACTGAATATATTTTCATACTAGATACTTGGGCTAAGCAACTCTGTAAAAGGGAATTTTTTCTGAAATTAAAATGTCTGACTCTATATATCTTCAACTGTAAAATGGGTACTGTATTAGTTATTTGTTGCTGTGTAGAAATTACCTCAAAACATAGTAGTTTAAATCATTCATTTATTTTTGTGAGTTAGGAGTTTGGGAGCAGCTTAGCGGGGTGATTTGGGCCTAAGATTTCTCATGAGGAGGTAACTAATAGTCCTGGTTTCCCTGGGACTGTTGTAAATGTAAGACAGTCTCTGGAAAACTGCAACAAGTTGGTCATGCAAACTAGAGGCCTGGGATGCAAGACTTCTAGTGTTAAAATCCAGTGAGGATCTGGATGACCTGATTTTATAGTAACTAGCTCATTCTTAGGAATTCTCACACTTTATTTAGATTTCAAGGGTGGCAGAACCACTGAACCATTTCATCCTCTCTTCACTAATCTGGAATCGTGCTCTATTAATTTTGCCCCTTCCAAAAATTACTAATCAAATAAGCCAAAAATTATTAATCCCTCCTCGAGTATGCTACCTCTTTGTACTGTATGAGCTCCAGGTAATACATATAAAACCTCAAAATGCTTGCCAAATATCAAAAACCGTTCTGAAAAAAGTTATCAAAATCAGCTCTCTGCTAAACAATACACGCCTTAGCCTACAAAGTATAATTCCTGCAATGGCCAAACAACACAGACCCTAATACAAGATTCCCACGGCTCCTTCCTCCTTCAGAATTTCCAAAATCCTGCTTAGAAATCATCTAGGAATACTATATTTCACCTATCTGCAGAATAATAAATCCAGAGGTATTCTTGGATAAAATGAAGAAAACCTAAATTATGTAGGATAAATTAGAAGAATGAAGCAATCCACTGTGATATTACTTATATTCCCATGACTGTTTCTTCAGGACTATGTAATTTGGTCTTGTAATACTTTAGCCAATTAGGGATTAGGAAAAGGAGTTGAATATTACTTTAAACCAGATAAAAGTAACATATTACCCATTAAATTACGGTTTCCTAAATTGTACCCTAAGGGGAAATGCATATTAGTTTGTACTCTAAGGTCAAATAGTTTCATAGAGAGAAACAAAAGCAATGGACTTCATCATCATCAAAATACTATAGTCAATACTTAATACCATTCTTGTATAGCTGCATACACTTGCTAATGATTATCATTAGTTTCAGTGTTCTCTCTCAGGCATTGGCTGCAATGACTTAGTTTTGACACTACATCTCACTGAAACCAACTCTGCTGCCCTAAAATTAGGCGTTCATTCTTTGTTTGAAAGCAACAGTATATGGGCTGAGTATGAAGGAGGCCAACTCTCCGTAAATTACTCCATATGAGATAGCAGTCTATCAACCCAGTCAAAATCTCCTTTTGGGCAACTGTGTTAGGGTTACAAAGAGAAAACAGGTTATTTCAGCCAGGTAAAGGAACACTGAGTAAATTTTCCAATTTTCATAAATTGTGGTGTACATCCGAAACTAGATGGTTGATAGAGTGGCCTTTAATAATAAATCATTCTTGCATATTATTATAACAAATCTCTAAAACTGGAAGTAACCAGGTTTGTCTCTTCCTTGCAACCTCAAAGAGCTTGACTAATATATCTTTCTGCTAGATCCTATCTGTTCCTCTTTCATTTTCTGCATCATTAAAAAAGTAGTTCACGTGCCCTGTCAAAAAATCAAACATGTTTTCCAGAGTGCCCTAAATTTAAAGGTACACATTAATGTTACCTTCATTATATACATACATTATGTTACCTTCATATATACACTACTGGCAAATATTGGGGCTTAAATGTAAACCTAACTAGCTCCAAATACTGAACTTTGCTTATCTCTACTGTAACATTATATTTTAATGATATTCAAAGATCTACACAACAAGCCCTCCAACAATGAATAAACAGAACCCCTTGAAAGGGAGGAGACGTTCTTTATCAACATGTGGTGTGAAAGCCAGAAATATGAGATTTGTTACTATCTATCTATCTATCTATCTATTTATTTATTTATGGCTGCATTGGGTCTTCGCTGCTGCGTGCAGGCTTTCTCTAGTTGCAGTGAGCAGGGGCTACTCTTCCTTGCAGTGTGCGGGCTTCTCGTTGCGGTGGCTTCTCTTGTTGCAGAGCATGGGCTCTAGGCGGACGGGCTTCAGTAGTTGTGGCTTGCGGGCTCTAGAGCATAGGCTCAGTAGTTGTGGCACACAGGCTTAGCTGCTCCGCGGCATGTGGGATCTTCCCAGACCAAGGCTCTAACCCGTGTCCCCTGCATTGGCAGACGGATTCCAAACCACTGTGCCACCAGGGAAGCCCAGACTTATTACTCTTGATATAGTCCTATTTCCATGCCCTCTAAAGAATTCCATAGCTCAACATTATTATTGCAAATTATGGAAGAGGTGAAGCAAAATGATAAATGTATTCACTCACCATATACAGAATGAAAAAATACTAATATTGATATTGCATCCCTGGTCCTAAATGACACTGTAGAATTAGGACATAAAAGTGAAAGAAGGGGGCTTCCCTGGTGGTGCAGTGGTTGAGAGTCTGCCTGCCGATGCAGGGGACACAGCTTCATGCCCTGGTCCAGGAAGATCCCACATGCCGCGGAGCGGCTGGGTCTGCGAGCCATGGCCGCTGAGCCTGCGCATCCGGAGCCTGTGCTCCGCAACAGAAGAGGCCACAGCAGTGAGAGGCCCGCGTACCGCAAAAAAAAAAAAAAAAAAAAAAAAGTGAAAGAAAATAATCCAGTAAATGAAGTAGAAAAGAAAATTAATGCATCTTAAATACCACCATGGGTGTGATCTTTATGTAGCTTCTCTCACTTTTTTTTCTTAAGAAGCAAAATAAAAATCCTTCATGTATCCCCAAATATTCTTGTCTTTGAACACATTGATTCCAGCAGTAAAAGGAATCCTAAGTCTACAGTAGCTTCTTATATTACTTTTTAAATGTCTGAGTTTCCCACTTTGCTCTTTTTCAAAGGGAATAGGTGCCTGACTGGTTAGAGACTGTTTTCTTGGAAAAGATGTTCTCAGAAGCCTCAGCATGGCACATAATCACACAGTGAACTACAAACTTTCATTTAAATAGAAATATGATATATAAATGTGTTGGTAAGAAACTCCCTCACCAAAGGAAGGACTTCAAGTAAAAACATTACTGCTGAAAAAAATATTAGCTTTGTCATATTTCATATTCTCCTGTCTCCACTTAATTGTCTAAAGAATGAACAAAATAAGCCCTAATGTGGCACACACTATCTCCTTTGTCCTCTGAATTATCTCTGGATAGATATAAAGGATGAAAGATGTTAACATTCTCATCTATTAGTCATGGCTTTATCCAGGAGGACAGATATGTCGCCCACCCTAAAACAGAAAGATTGCTGAGGTTGTCACAGAGAACTTGATTACCTCAGATCTTGCTCGATTTGTATGTTCATGTGATATACTGTCAGATTAAAGACAGATGCACCATTTGAGTACACAGGCAAAGATAAGGTACACACAAATGTACCATCAATCCAGATAGATTCATATTTTTTCAAAGTTTAAAATCTATTTCAAAAGTATGTGAACTGCCTTCTTCCTGCTGTGTGGGTTGTATATTACTAGGAAAGGGATACAGCCCTTCTCTTGGGTACTGTACCAAGGAAGCAATGCCATCTCAAATAACATATTGACAAGGTAAACTTCTTTCTGGATATGGCAAAAACTAGCCAGAAGTCCTTTCTGTTATCAAAGATTTTGGTTTGAGAAAGTAAGAAAGCTAAACTATTTTGTATTGTTTTTTCTCTCTCTGACTGACTCTGTCTTTAGAGCAAACACAGTATTATTAATAATAAAGAAATAAAATACTGTAAAAGCCACTATGGGTCTAGGTGAAGCCTAGACTCAGGTTTTGACCTTTTCAAAGCTCACTACGTTAACTGTAATCTTTAATTGAAAAATATTTATTTTTATACTGTATGGGATTGAATCAGAGAAAGGAATATGTCAAACAAATACAATTCCCTCCAAAAACTATGCCATACATTAGGAGAAAAATGGAAGACCTTTAAAAATAAATTTGGATCTTGAATGGGTAGAGTGAGAGAGTTTGCTATTTTTAACATAATCTTTTTAAAGAATCTATAAAGTCTCTATTTTCTTTGAAAATTCCAAGGGTATACTATTATAATCCAGAAGAAAATATTATAATAAGAAATAATAGGTATTCTTAATCAGGTTTATATGTATATATGTTTAAGATACTGCCATAGCCAAGCCAGCTGATTATGGCTGACCTTTTAAAGCATGTTTGTGTATTTGCTTGTTTATCCACCATTGTCTATTGAAGAGAAAATTGTTCCCATTTATTTCCTTGAACCTAAGGGTACAAAGGGGCTATCTAATCACCCATGAGATATGACTTTAATCCTGTTCAAGAAGGAGAGCAATTGTAAATTACACAGTGTACGAAGCACATGAGTTATGGTAAATTACTGCGGTGGTGTGGAGTTGTCTTTTCCAATTAGAAATTTTCTATAAACGTGTAATTCACAAAGTATATTTTCAGGTATGATGTCCCTTAAAAAGGATGTAAATAATAGGCAGATATCATTAGGTTGCTTGATCTGGGGATGATGATGTGCCCACAGTGAATTCAAACAAAACTGTGACCCTTCCATGGGACTTCCCTGGTGGCGCAGTGGTTAAGAATCTGCCTGCCAATGCAGGGGACATGGGTTTGATCCCTGGTCCTGGAAGATCCCACATGCCATGGAGCAACTAAGCTTGAGAGCCACAACTACTGAGCCCGCGTGCCACAACTACTGAAGCCCGCATGCCTAAAGCCCATGCTCTGCAACAAGAGAAGCCACCCCAATGAGAAGCCTGCATGCAGCAATGAAAACCCAATGCAGCCCAAAATAAATAATAAATAAAAATAAATAAATCCATAAAAAATATTTAAAAAATTAAAAATTAAAAAATAAACTATGACCCTTCCAATTTTCCTTCTTTGGCCCCCATGGATAGATGTGGCTGTCACGCACTCTCATGAGATATTAAAAGATCCATACTCACTAAGTTTATTAATAACATCTGTGGTAATTAAAAAGAATATGCACCTGTATTAAATGAGTTTCTAAATAAGTCAGTTTTCAGCTCTACTATAAAAGATTTTGTTTTGAAATTTTGACAAATGTACTTTTTTTACAGAGACCTTGGTAAAACAAGTGGCATTTAAAATGTTTGCAAGCTCTATTTGGACTGCTGCTCCACTCTTGTTAGAATATAACTTTACCAGCCTGTGGTGAGAGTTTAGGTCATTCTTTTTGTTTATTTGTGAAACCATATTATAATTTATTTGAAACCAAGTTGACTACATAATACACTATATCAATCTTAGAATGTTTTAAGTGAAGATATTTTAAATAAACCTTAACTAAAGAAGTCAATAAAATTTAATTTTTACATGAATGCTATACGTTAAAATACGTAATAAAGAACTACTAAAGACTGAATTCTGTCCCCCAGCCCCAAAATTCCTATTGAAGCCTTGGAGATGGGGCCTTTGGGAAGTCATCACTGTTAGATAAAGTCATGAAGGTAGGGCTATTATGATAGGATCAGTGGCTTTATAAGAGAAAGACTGTGTTCTCTTCACCATGTGAGGACACAATGAAAAGACAGCTGTCTGCAAGCAAGGAAGAGGACCCTCTTGCAAAGCTGGCCCCTTGATCTTGATGTCTGGCCTCTAGAACCATGAGAAATAAAGGTCTGTTGATTAAGCCACCCAGCCTATGGTATTCTGTTATAGAAGCCAGAGCAGACTAATACAAAACCCATTAAATGAATAGCCAATCAAATGACTTAATAGGTCTTGTCAAGTATGTCTCATAAATATGCAGTGTCAAGAGAGTTTGAGACAATCGCTATCTCTAATGATAAGTTCCATGATAAATAACCACCCTGAAGACTAGGAATCACAAAGCTGCCATCTTGGGAGAGTTTTTTTCTATACTGTTTTAGTTATAAAGTCCCAGCCTCCCAATCATTTTTCTTACACTTTTGATATGCTGTCAGAATGTAATAGTACTGGACCTCAGTTGCAAGAAGATACATTTCACTGTGAAGATATGTTTTCCTCTTTTTAGTGCTGTTTGTTAGCTAACTTTAAACTTATGAAAAAAATTTAAAAATAAACTTTGTATATTAATTTCTAATAATTTGTCTCAATTGACTCTACGTTCTTGTTTTATATTCTTAGAGACACAAAGAGAAAGTCTAAATTGGAAGAATCTTAACACAAAAGTCAGCTTCAAATTATCTTTCCAATCATTCTTCTGATTCCAATCACCTTCTTAAGCAGCTACACAGAATTATTGCTTTTCTAAGGATACCATGTTCTTTCACATCTCTATGTCTTTGAATATGCTTCCCCCCTTTGCATGGAGGAACTTTCTGAATCTCATAAAATCCCACTGATCTTTTAAAGTTCAGGGCAAAATTTCAATTCATCCTGAAGACTTTCCAGGCCACCTAAGAAATTATGCTCTCTTGTAGTGCCACAGAGAAATAAATTGCTTAAAAATAACTGGAGTAGGTCAAAGGGGTACAGGAGCCAACTGAAAAAGTTTAGAATGGCTATAGCTGAAAGAATTTGAGGAACAAAATAAATATTGGATAAAAAATAAAAAATATTGGAGTATAAGCTAAAGTGTAAAATAAATACCCATAAGATCACACTTATATATAAATAAATGATTGAATAAATAAATAAACCAGGGGTGGGAGGAGGAGGGACAAATCTCCTTTGCAGAAGAATTCCAAGTAACTTATGTAGATACTCCACTCTCAACAAAATGAGCATAATTCCTCACTCCTTAAATGTGAGCTGTTCATAGTGACTTCTTTCTAAAGGGTACAGTTGGAAAAGGGGGAAACAGAGTAACTTTAAAGTGGAAAAACTTGACAAACGCTACCTCAACCAGGTGATCAAGTTTAACACCAACAGTGATAAGTCATGTTGATAGTATGTGATATGATGAAAGTGGCACTTAACCTCTGTTAACTTCCTCCCCAAAACCAATAACTTCCATCTAATCATAAGAAAAACACTAGACAAATCTTAATTGAGAAAGATTCTACAAAATACCTGACCAGTAATCTTCAAAACTGTCAAGGTCCTCAAAAACAATGCGAGTCTGAGAAACTCTCAAAGCTAAAAGGAGCCTAAGGAATCATCATTTTTAAAGGTCATGCGGTATCCTTGATGGAATTCTGGAACAGAAAAAAAATTAGGGAAATAAGTGAGGAATTCTGAATGAACTATATGTTTAGGTAATAATAATGTTATCAGTATTGGTTCATTAAATGCGACTAACGTACTGTACTAACGTACAATATTAATAGAGCAAACTGGGAGTGGGCATACAGGAAGTCTCTGTACAATCTTTGCAATAATTCTGTAAATTTAAATCTCTTCTAAAATTGATAAGTGTATTAAAAAGCGATCATAATCATGAAGCAGTTATGGTCCAACAGAACAGCTACAGGGCTCTCCTTAGCACTCACTGAAATGCATTTTAGTCTCCTTTTATTCTACCCTAGCTTCTAAACTCCTTATATCCCCAGCCTCTTGCATATAGTATACTCAACAATAGGTCTATGGAGTGAATTAGAAATATGTATTTAGATATACAACTAATGATGGGATCACTGCAACAGTCTGAGAGATTTTTTAACCAGAGAAATAACGTAAATTGGCAATATTGTTTGTAATCAACTTTATACAAATCTCAATAATAAAGTGAATTTATTAAGGTTATAATAGTTTTCTTTTGATCCTTCACGTACACACAGATGTGCACTTGAATTTTGTTTCTCCTAGAACTTTTTTTTTTTTTTTTTTGCGGTACGCAGGCCTCTCACTGTTGTGGCCTCTCCCGTTGCGGAGCACAGGCTCCAGAGGTGCAGGCTCAGCGGCCATGGCTCACGGGGCCAGCCGCTCCGCGGCATGTGGGATCTTCCCGGACCGGGGTATGAACCATGTCCCCTGCATCGGCAAGCGGACTCTCAACCACTGCGCCACCAGGGAAGCCCTTAAAACATTTTTAAATGGTGTTTGATACCTTTGGAAAATAACCTTCACGTTGTCTTCTGTGTAACTCTGTCCCAAATCCTAGACAGCTGGTGAGCTGAAGAGTGATAGAAGGCACTGACCCTGTAACCAGAATACTTGTGTTTCAATAGATCTGTTGCTTTACAGCTAAATGACTTTGGTCAACTTATTGACCTCCTTAAGCCTCAGTTTCCCCATTTGTAAAATGGAGATAATCATAGTAATGTCTCTCAGGGTTACTGTGAGAATTAAATAAATTAATACCTGTCAGTGGCTTAGAGTGCTGTGTGGGAAGTGGTAGGCAATTACTAAATATCAGCTATTATTACTATTAAATTAAAAGAACAATTATTCTAACTTCCAATTGAGCCTACTTCTTTGGATGTTTGCAGTAAATAATACGAATAAAGTAATTGTTATTTATTTCTGATTCTATGCTAAATATGCTAAGGGCAATATTTTATTGATCATTATGACCAAAGTTAATTATTAGACTAGTTATGATTGCTGGAATGTAAGTTTCATGATGGCAGAGACTATTTATTTCACCATTGAAACCTCAGCACCTAATATCAAACTTGGTACATATTAGGGCTTAGTAAATATTTTTCAACTTATAGTTATATATCACTTATACCCAACATAAACTATGCTACACAAATCATCCAAGGTTGAGCTTAAACTAAATAATTTGTGATATACTATTAAAAGTCTAGGCTTTATTCTTCGGTCTTGAAGTCAATTGTTCTGGCTTCTATTCTTAGCCTAGAATAATTTTAAAAAGTCTTTCCTCTATCAAAGTAATTGTTGCTGTACAAATGTATAAATAGCTATGGATGGATTTTCCTTTTAAGCAGCCTTGAAAGATGTATTGAATTAAGAATCTATTAACTTTATTTCACACATGCCCTCATTGCTTCTTTCAGTGTCAGCCATACTAATATCATTGCATATGTACAGTTTGCAAGATAAGACATTTGGCTGTAGTTTAAAATAGGGACAGAGGGGAAGAAGGGAGAAGAAAACAACAAGTGAGATGGTGATAGATGTTAAAACTGTTTTAAATATATTTGGTTATGTTTTCAAGTGAATCAAAAAGATCTTTTCTGCTTCATATTCCTGTAGATGCATATATTCCATTTTTAGCAAAAAAATTTTATAAAATATTTCTGAAATGATGTACTTATGTGTAAGGCATTGTGAAAAAACTGTAGAGAATAAGAATATGACTCCAATATGGCCCTTTCCCTCAAGGAGCTTAACATGAACAAAAAAGGGTGGAATGATAGAAAATGTATATTAACAACTACAATACAAGCAGTAGAATTCTACTTTGCTTCTAAGTTAATATTTTCAGAATCACATTATTCTTAGGGATATCTTCTTTTTGAAGCCATAGATCAAGACTTATGTTTAATCAAAGGACACATTTAGCAGACCATATATATGTATTATGCATATGTATATAAATCTGTGTATATAAGCATTGGTTGCCAAATACTATATTTCCTGTAACCTATGACTCATATCACTTTCATTTAAGTCAGTACTATTAGGTTGTAAAAATCTAGAAGGCAGAAGCCATGAATGTAATATGTCAGGGTTGTAGTATATAAAACTGCATATCATAATGCAAATGCTTAAGATTTTTTGGTTGTTATTTTTAATACAATACATAAATAAGGACCTAAAATGGTTTCTGTTTTCCAACTCAGAGCCAACTTGATAAAGTCTAATCTTCCCTGAAAAGTCAGCTAAAGTTACAACCTACTCTTCAGATATATATCTTTTTTTCTTCTATTACTATTTGAATAAGAAATGTAATAGTTTCCAATAGAAAAAAAATGAGTTAAATACTTAAGATCTGTTTCTTTCTATTCCCAATACATAATGCCCAGCTTATACATTTGCAAATTTTGTCCATTATAACAATTTTTTGTTTGTATATGCATTTCTGTAAGATTTTAAGTTCCATGAGAATGGTAATATTTTTGTTTCAGCTATTTATGTACACGGGTATTTAGTAGTAGTCACCGTATTTGTTGAATGAATGAGAAGCTTCTCATAATCCTACACTCAAAATACATGATTATGTTTTTCACATGCTCTACTACATACTGTCAACACGTGTCTTGAAGATATAATTCTACATTTTTCTCTAATCAACTAATATTATATAGTACACATTTTCTGTTTTGCACAGCTTTCATAATCATCTCATTAACTGCATAATAATGCATTGATATGATTTTTCATAAGTTACTTTACTATTCAAATTTCACTGATATAAAATGTTAAGAGTGAAGTTGTTTATACACATACTCTTTTTTTCTGAAACGTATTTCTTGGAGAGAATGTCCATGATAGAAGAAGAATAACGTGGTTGTGTGCAGATAACATTTATAAAGCCTGGACTAATAATAAAAAGCATCAAATTTTAAAGGTTCTGGAAAGCATCCAAAAGAAGAGCAAAGTCAGAGGAGTTTCTTCTTGAAAAACTGTATGTGCAAGAGGCAAGAAAGGTAAGTTTGTACTCTTCTTTTCTGAGGGAGTTCTCCAAACCACACCCATGGTGAGCAGAAAATTGTAGCTTTACCAGTTTGACGTAGAACAGAGAGCAGAGCTTAGTACTGGAAAAGCAGCCAGAAATTTAAGGTAGAAATTCTGGAAGCAAAAGATATGAGGAAGAATGAGACCCAAAATCTGAATGTAAACTCTATTTCTATCCACTAAACTACATAGGGGCAAGGGAGAAGCCAGGTGACACAGCAAAAAGAAATGCACAAAGAAAATGAAAAAGAAAAAATTGACAGGGCCTAAAGAAGAATTTTGAATCCAAAGATAAAGCTGTAGTGGATGAACTTTTTGAGGTTGCTACTTTTTAAAGTATTCCCCAATGAAGACCACCTTGGAAAGCAGAAAATGCAGTCTTGCTGGCTTAAGGTACTAGATGACAGAGCCCAACAATGGTCAATCAGTTGGAAACTTAGAGTAGAATCCTCAGAAGCAAGGAAACCACAGAGAGGATTAATGTGAAAATCTGTCTATAAAGCCAGTCCAACATTTTGGTTTAGCAAATAAATATACAGTTTCGGGGGAAACGCAGGGAACCACATTAAAAAAAATACAGCAGGTAAAAGCTATAAGAACTGGGAAGAAATATCAGCTGCTGCCCATTATAGGGTGGACAGAGTCTGATATTTGGCCCAAGCTAACTGCCTACAAAACCAATAACAACAAAATTCCCCAGAAGAATAAAGCAGAACTCAGAGTCACTAAAACATATTTAAACTATCTGGATTCCAGAAATTACTATACTTTCAAAGCAATACAAAATGTGATCTATTCTCAGGGTTAGCAAACTCAATAGGAACTAACTCAAAATGAAATCCAAACTTAACCCATATTTTAAGTATATGTATAACTGACTCACTTTGTTATAAAGCAGAAACTAACACACCATTGTAAAGCAATTATACTCCAATAAAGATGTTAAAAAAACAAAAAAAAAACAGATGAATGGATAAAGAAGATGTGGAACATATACACAATGGAATATTACTCAGCCATAAAAAGAAATGAAATTGAGTTATTTGCAGTGAGGTGGATGGACCTAGAGTCTGTCATACAGAGTGAAGTAAGTCAGAAAGAGAAAAACAAATACCATATGCTAACACATATTTATGGAATCTAAGAAAAAAAAAGAGAAAGAAAATGGTCAGAAGAACCTAGGGGCAAGACGGGAATGAAGATGCAGACCTACTAGAGAATGGACTTGAGGATACGGGGAGGGGGAAGGGTAAGCTGGGACAAAGTTAGAGAGTGGAATGGACATATATATACTACCAAACGTAAAACAGATAGCTAGTGGGAACCAGCCGCATAGCACAGGGAGATCAGCTCGGTGCTTTGTGACCACCTAGAGGGGTGGGATACGGAGGGTGGGAGGGAGGGAGGGAGATGCAAGAGGGAAGAGATATGGGAACATATGTATATGTATAACTGATTCACTTTGTTATAAAGCAGAAACTAACACACCATTGTAAAGCAATTATACTCCAATAAAGATGTTAAGAAAGAAAAAAAGCAGCAAGGGAAAGCAACAAATAACATACAAGGTAATCCCTATAAGGCTAACAGCTGATCTTTCAGCAGAAACTCTGCAAGCAAAAAGGGAGTAGCAGGACATATTTAAAGTGATGAAAGGGAAAAACCTACAACCAAGATTATTCTACCCAGCAAGGATCTCATTCAGATTCGATGGAGAAATTAAAACATTTACAGACAAGCAAAAGCTAAGAGAAATCAGCACCACCAAAGCAGCTCTACAACAAATGCTAAAGGAAGTTCTCTAGGCAGGAAACACAAGAGAAGGAAAGACCTACAGTAACAAACCCAAAACAATTAAGAAAATGGTAATAGGTACATATTGATAACTACCTTAAATGTAAATGGATTAAATGCTCCATCCAAAAGATATAGACTGGCTGAATGGATCCAAAAACATGGCCTGTATATATGCTGTCTACAAGAGAACCACTTCAGACCTAGGGACACATACAGACTGAAAGTGAGGGAATGGAAAAAGATATTCCATGCAAATGGATATCAAAAGAAAGCTGGAGGAGCAATTCTCATATCAGACAAAATAGACTTTAAAATAAAGACTATTACAAGAGGCAAAGAAGGAGACCACATAATGATCAAGAGATCAATCCAAGAAGAAGATATAACAATTACAAATATTTATGCACCCAGCATAACAGCACCTCATTACATAAGGCAAATGCTAACAGCCATAAAAGGGGAAATCGACAGGAACACAATCATAGTAGGGGACTTTAACACCCTACTTTCACCAATGGACAGATCATCCAAAATGAAAATAAATAAGGAAACACAAGCTTTGAATGATACATTAAACAAGATGGACTCAATTGATATTTATAGGACATTCCATCCAAAAACATCAGAATACACTTTCTTCTCAAGTGCTCGTGGAACATTCTCCAGGAGAGATCATATCTTGTGTCACAAATCAAATCAGACTATTATGCATGCTTATAAAAGAAGAAAATTCTTCAGTATGGAACAACATGGATGAACTTTGATGCTAAGTGAAATCATCCAGTCACACAAATACCTTCTATAAGTAGAGAATCATGCAGTATCTAAAATATTCAAACTCATAGAAGCAGAGAGTAGAACTGTGGTTGCCAGGGGCTGAGGGAAGGGAGTAATGGGGAGTTGTTATTCAACTGGTAGAGAGTTTCAGTTATGCAAGATGACTAAGTTCCAGATATCTGCTATACAACATTGTGCCTATAGGTAACAATATTGTGTTGTACACTTAAACAACTGTTAAAAGGTTAGATCTCAGGTTAAGTGTTCTTACCTCAATTTTTTAAAAAAGATTATACAGCTAGTAAAAGTATCCTCCATAAATTAAAGAAAAATTAAATAATTCCCAGATAATCAAAAACTTACAGTACACATCACTAGCAGATCTGCCCCACAAGAAATACCAAAGAAAGTTCTTCAGGTTGAAATGAAAGGACCCTAGAAAGTAATCTGAATCCTCACCAGAAAAAGAAAGAACACTAGTAAATATAACAACATACATAAATATGAAATAGTATTAATCTATTTATTGTTTCTATCTCCTATGCGCCATCTGATGTAGAAGACAAATGCATAATACAATAATTTCAAATTTGTTTTTAATTGACTTAGAATGTATGTAATTTGTATAAAGTTATATACAAGTATGTAAATTTGTATAAAATAGCAAAAAACAGGGAGAGGAAGTGGAGCTATATTTGAGTAAAGTTTTCTATGTTATTTAAGTTAAGTTGGTAATAATTGAAGCTAGATTTTTTTTGAAGCTAGATTGTTTTAATGTTAATTGTAAACTCCAGGGCAACCACTAAGAAAATAACTTAAAATATAGTAAAAGAAATAAGAAAGGAATAAAAACAGTACACTATAAAAATTTTTAAACAAAAGAAGCCAATAATGCCAGAACAGAGGAACAAAAAAGACAAATATATATATATATATATATATATATATATATATATATATATATATATATATATATATAAAATAGCAAAATAGCAGATATTGGTCCTTTTTATCAGTAGTTACATTAAGTATAAATAAACACTCCAATTAAAACACAGCAATCAGCAGAACAGATAAAAATACATGATGCAAATACATGTTGTCTACAAGAGAGACAGTTGAGATCCAATGCAACCATAGGTTGAAAGTAAAACAGTGGCGAAACAATATATAAGATGTCACGGGAAACCCGAATGAACTTTTTGGCCACCCCAATACCCTATGGGCAATTTCCTTTAACTAGTGGTAGAAGTCAGAGCAATGAGAAGTGTGAAATAGATTTAATGCACCACTACTGTCTTGAGATGGAGGGATCCATGTGCCAAGGAATATAGGTCACCTCTAGAAGCTGAAAGTGGGCCCCCACTGACAACCAGCAAAGAAACTGAGACCTCAGTGTTAAAACTGTAAAGACATGAAATTTTCAACAACCTGAATGAATTTTGAAGTAGATTATCCCCAGATCTTCCATATAACTTGACTGTGGTGTTTTGACACCATAAGCAGAGAACCCAGACGAGCCTGCCTGGACTCCTAACCCACAGAACTATGAGCTAGTAAATGGGTGTTGTTTTAAGCCCCTAAATCTGTGACAATTTGTCATATAGCAAGAGAAAATTAATACATTCTCTTGTTTTCTAATTGTTTCATGTGTCTTATCTCCCTTAGGAGACTGCAAGCAGCTTGAACGATAGAACCAAGTCTTATATACAGCACACAGTGGATAGATGATAAATTAAAGATCAGCAACAATTAACTGAATAAAATACCAAAATCCAGTTATATCTGTAACTTAATCCACCTGATATCTCTGATTTCCTTTACTCCAACAATGTTCAAGACCCTTTTAATGATAATATAATGGGCTTGAAATAATATTAACTAAGGTAAAAAAAAAATCCTAGGTAAGGGAGGTCGCAACCATTTCAAGATTCCATTTAGTATGCAAGATACATTGCATCTATTTTTCTGAGTAGTTACATAGCTTACAACACTATGAGGGAAGACAACCATTCTGTATCCATTATTAATTATTGTTTTCTAACTTACTTTCCTTAGACATCTTCCAACAGTAAATAAGACCAAATGTTTTTCAGATCTCAATATCTCATACGTTACAAATGTTCTTTAATTTCTATAGTATCTTTATTCATTAAGCTAGCATTTTTAGTCCCATTTTACTTAAGGGTACTCTGGAAATAATGAATTTTCAGAAGTGCATGTGTGTGTGTGTGTATACACTCTTACCTTCCTGAAGAAAATGTACTTATTGTAATTAATAACTCTCTTATTAGACATTGTGTCGGGAATATGCAAGTGATAAAATTGTCATGAAGTTAATATAATCCCCATCAGTTTCTAGAACAAAGTAACTTCCCCTCATATAAAGATCATGAACAATTAACAAGCAAAATCATAATTTCACAGATAGTTGCCCATCTAAATTCATTCAGACTTAGGGAAGAAGTGAGGCTACATTAAATTTTAATCAAATTTCACAGCTGCTGAAATATATTCATGAGATACTTGATTGACATTCCTAACACAAACAGAATGATCTATAAAAAGGACCATTGCATTTTAAGGTCAAGCATGTCATTTTCATCTTCCTATGTTCAAAACGTGTCATATTGAAAGACTGTAGCTGTTTCCTCCTTATTTTCATATTCCTTTTCTTATGACTTCATCTTCAGATACAATTCATGCAAATACCTAAAATTAGACTGGAAAGTTATTATGGTTTTAAGATATGGGAATGGGTTTTCCAGGAGTGAATTAGCATCTTGCTTTTGCCAACTGGACTTGTTAATCCTGTATGAAAGCTTTGTATGCTTAGTTTTATAGTTAAAGTCTTAATTTACCTACTGCAATAATGTAATAACAACAACAATAATAATATTCTTACTCTATAACCTGTTCTTAGATAATCTCTAAAAGTATTCCCATTATAGACCCTACCATCCAATATTTCTTGAGCTCTAGTTATGGAAGGAGGCAAACATAAAAATAATCTATAAATGTAGGTGAACATTTCTCTATGCAAAACAATATAAGAAAATTCTGATTTACGTAACAGATATTTTAGGGAATGTAATTTGCTTTATAAAAAGAAGTATTTTGCTTAAAAACTTTAGTGTAGCATTTAAATAATACTTGATCCACCTTCCATGTAAAGCACTATGCACACTTTCACTTTATTTTATTGTGGTAAGAAAACTTAAATGAGATCTACCTTCTTAAATTTGTACATGTACAACACATTATTGCTGATTATAGGGATAATGTTATACAGAAGATTTCTAGAACTAATTCATCTTGCTTGACTGAAACTTTATGCCCCATTAGTAACTCCCCCATTTTCTCCTACTTGGAACCACCATTGATTTTATGAATTTAACTATTTTAGATACCTCATATAAGTGAAATGGTGTGGTATTTTTCTTTCTGTGACTGAATTATTTCATTTAGCATAATATCCTCAAGGTTCTTCCATGTTGTAGCATATTGCAGAATTTCCTTCTTTTTAAGACTGAATAGCATTATATTGTACGTATACCTCACATTTTCTTTACCCACTCATCTGTGGATAGACATTTAGGTTGTTTCCACATCTTTGCTATTGTGAACAGTGTTGCAAAGAACACAGACATACTAATATCTCTTTGAGATCATGATTTCAATTATTTTGTAAAAATACCCAAAAGTGGGATTGCTGGATTATATGGTAGTTCAATTTTTAATTTTTTGAATACCCTCCATACTGTTTTCCATAGTGGTTGCTCCATTTTTTAATTTACTTTTTTATTTTATATTGGAGTATGTTTGATTCACAATGCATTAGTTTCAGGTGTACAGCAAAGCCATTCAGTTATACACATACATATGTCCATTCTTTTTCAGATTCCTTTCCCATTTAAGTTATTACAGAATATTGAGTAGAGTCCCCTGTGCTATACAGTAAGTCCTTGTTGCCTATCTATTTTACATATAGTAATGTGTATATGTTAATCCCAAACTCCTAATTTATCCCTTCCCTGCACCCTTCCCCTTTGGTAACCATACATTTGTTTTCAAAGTCTGTTAGTATGTTTCTGTTTTGGAAACAAGTTCATTTGTATCATTTTTTTTAGATTCCACATATAAGTGATATCATATGATACTTGTCTTTCTCTAACTTACTTCACTTGGCATGATAATCTCTAGGTCCATCCATGTTGCCGCAAATGGTATTGTTGCATTTTTATGGCCGAGTAATATTCCATTGTATATATGTACCACATCTTCTTTATCCACCTTTCTGTCCATGGACATTTAGGTTGCTTCCATGTCCTGTCTATTGTAAATAGTGCTGCAATGAACACTGGGGAGCATGTATCTTTTTTAATTATGGTTTTCTCTGGATATATGCCCAGGAGTGGAATTGCTGGATCATATATGGTCGTTCTGTTTTTAGTTTTTAAAGGAACCTCCCTATTGTTCCTCAGAAGAAAAAGAAACAAAAGGAATCCAAATATGAAAAGAAGAAGTAAAGCTGTCACTGTTTGCAGATGACATGATACTATATATAGAAAATCCTAAAGATGCTACCAGAAAACTACTAGAGCTCATCAGTGAATTTGGTAAAGTTGCAGGATACAAAATTAATACACAGAAATCTCTTGCATTCCTACACAATAACAACAGAAGATCAGAAAGAGAAATTAAGGAAACAATCCCATTTACCATCACCTCAAAAAGAATAAAATACCTAGGAATAAACCTTCCTAAGGAGGCAAAAGACCTTTACTCCAAGAACTATAAAACACTGATGAAAGAAATTGAAGACAGCACAAACAGATGGAAAGATATACCATGTTCTTGGATTGGAAGAATCAATACTGTCAAAATGACTATACTACCCAAAGTGATCTACAGATTCAGTGCAATCCCTATCAAATTACCAATGGCATTTTTCACAGAACAAAAAATTTCACAATTTGTATGGAAACACAAAAGACCCCGAATAGCCAAAGCAATCCTGAGAAAGGAAAATGGAGCTGGAGGTATCAGGCTCTCAGACTCCATTTTTCATTCCTACTCACATTGCACAAGAGTCCCAGTTTCTCCACATCCTCATCAATATTTGTTTTTTTTTTCATAATAGCCACCCTGACAGGCATGAGGTGATGTCTTTTATGAAAACATGTCTATTCATGTTCTTAGTCTTTTCTTTTTTTACTATCTATTAATTTCCTTTTATGGCAGATAACACATTGTAGTCTCCTCTGTCATGTTTCCTTTCTTACTTTTGTTCCTGAAATCTAGTTATTACTTTTTTGCTTTTAACTTGCTTGGTTTTCTTTTTATTGCTCATTCTTCCATTCCTTCTCATGGACTTTCAACACAATTCCCACAAGTTTTATTACCATTCAGTTATTTATCATTTCTATATTTTTATTCTTGCACTTCTCTCTCCTGGAAATCTACACATAACTTCTCTCCAGGCTGGTTGTTTTCTAGGTTTGCTAAACAACTGTCATCCTCGAACTTACTTTTGCCTTTCTCTTCAGTTGTATTTCCTGATTTCTGGGTATCATATTTTTCTATTTTTCTAAAACATTTTTTTTATTTTTGTGGAGTGCATCCTTCATTAATTCCATCAGGTGAAAGTGATATTTATTCTTTTAATTATTCTACATGTTTTAAAAAATTCACAAGATGATGAACATTTTCCATTTGCCTGTCTCTTGAGCTGCCCTGCTCCAGTCAAGGCCTGATGACTGCCATCCTAGTATCTCCCTCCAGTATCATCTTGAAGAACCTTTTTACTTTTCTGTGTAACAACTCCAGTTTTCTGTAAGCCCATTTGTCTTTTTTAACTCCCTCCTTTTGGAGCACACATCTTAGTATTTTCTTGAGAACGGGTTCAGAGAAGGTAAATATAACCTGAATATGTATTTCTGAAAATGTCTTCATTCTACACTTAAACTTAATTTTTGTTTGCCTAGGTATAGAATTCTAGGTTTAAATGCATTGTACTTCAGACTTTTGAAGGCGCTGCTCAATGGTATTCAACTCGGCAGGGTTTTATTAAGAGATATAAAGCAATTCTGAATGCTGTCAGGTGACATTTTTTTTTCTTCTTTAGAGACTTGAAACTTTTCTGCTGCCAGTGTTCTGAAAGTCCACAAATATGAGCATGGAGTGAGTATACATTCACTTAAATCTGCTGCATCTTTTGAGATTTAAAAAGATTAAAATTCAATTTTGGTGGTAGTGAGAGCATGGAGAAAGCAATGACTACTTGGGAGTATAAACTTTCAGGAATTCAAAACATATATCCATTTTCCCAATAATATTGCTTCTGGGAATTTATCCTAAGGAAACTGATCCAAAATGCAGAAAACAATCTTAAACAAATATATCAACATAAGCATTATTTATAGTGAGAAAATTAGAAATAATCTGCATGAGCAACTATTTAAATTATGATAGTTATATGATACAACTTTAAAGCAATTAAGTTGGTTTTGAAAATGACTTTTAATAACATGGGAAAATATTACTTTCATTTAAAGGAGAAAACACTTAAATTTTTGTATTAAATGCCTCTGTTGTATTAAGAAGGATTCCTTGAAATTTTCATTTAAAACTTGTCTTATCATTTAAAAGTGAATTGTGTTTGGCTAACATTTCCATTCTCTAGTTCTTCCTACATCTTCAGAGCACTTTTTAAAGATCTACATCTTTTCAGATTATGTTCAGTATCATCCCCTCTATGAAAGAAAATGAAGGACTTTGGCAGGGTATATATATTATACACAAAATGCATATATATAGTGTATGTATAATCTATTTGCAAAAGAGCTATTTGTTGTTTTACCAAAAGAATTCTAATAACTTGGAAAATTGAGATAACTTGTCAACTTCTAAAAATATGATATTCACTATAGACATACTGGGTCTTCATCATTGTTCATGAAGATTCTGGCTTAAATGCTCTAGCCAGTCATGTTGTAGAAGAGCATATGTTCTTCTGATTTCATTGCAGTTTTCCTTAAGATGTCATTATATCTTTAAATTCTATGTATTTACTAAACATTTCACAATAAATACATGTTTTTATCCTGTGGGTTCTCTTTGGATAGTCTGAGGAGTTGCATGAGTTTAGTGCTTGCTGTGTGAAATAGGACTACTGAGTTTTCTAAAGCACGCCCTTTAATTTTAAAATTTAGGGATTTGGTGAAACAGTCTGTTCTTGCCTAATACATAGCATTTGCAATTCTTATAGTTTTCAGACTTATCCAATCTCAGCTATTGCATTAAAAAAGTCACAGAAGGGTTAAATATAAGAATACCTATTGTAGTCATATAGAGTTTTAAAGTAGAACCAAAAATCTGTAAAGAGCGTTTATTTCACGTGTCTCTGTTTTTTGCTACAGTTGATACTTCCCAAGGTTCTAATAAAAAAAAAAGTTAAACTGATAGAAACAGAAGACATAATGGTGGCTGCCAGGGGCTGGGGGGTGGAAGAAATGGGATATATTGTCAAAGGGTACAGACTTTCAGTTATAAGAAAAATAAGTTTTGAGGCTCTAATGTACAGCATGGTAATTATAGGTAATGCTGTATTGTATACATGAAATTCGCTGAGAGTAGATCTTAAGCATTATCACCAAAAAAAAAAATTATAATAATTGTGTGAGGTGATGGATGTGTTAATTAACTTGACCATGGTAATCATTTCAAAATGTATACATATATCAAATCATCACATACATGTTAAATGTATTACAATTGTGTTTGTCAATTATACCTCAGTAAAGCTTAGGGGGGAAAAAGAGAAGAAAAAAAAAAGAATACCACCATGACTTGGCTCTATTTACATATCAGCCATTCTCCAGTAAGTGTTACATTTGTCATCTCATTTAATCTTCAAAATAATCATCTTTACAATAAAGGTATAAATACTAAAGTAGGATAATTTTATGGATGAGGGGGAAATAAAGTAGAGAAAGTATAAATGATTTTACCAAGGACATATAGTTAGTAAGCGTTGGAGCCAGAATTCAAACCCTGGCAATCTGACTCTAGGTTTGGGACTCATTACCACTATTGTATTCTAAGGTATCAGACAGTAGACTTCCCCCAAAATACACTGACCTAACTTTTTTTTTTTTTTTTTTTTTTTTTTTGCAGTATGTGGGCCTCTCACTGTTGTGGCCTCTCCCGTTGCAGAGCACAGGCTCCGGACGCGCAGGCTCAGCGGCCATGGCTCACGGGCTCAGCCGCTCCGCGGCATGTGGGATCTTCCCGAACCGGGGCACGAACCCGTGTCCCCTGCATCGGCAGGCGGACTCTCAACTACTGCGCCACCAGGGAAGCCCCTGACCTAACTTTTGACTAAGAAAACCAGTGATTCAATGAAATACCTGGTGATTCTCTTCTTCTCTCCACAAACTGACTGTTTAGTTCACTCAATTTACTGTATCAACAGATAACAAGTTAACATATTCTTCAGCAGCTTTGATCACACATAGAAAGACAAAAGAACGGAAGGAGACAATTGGAGTTACATGGACCAATAGACACATAACATGCAGGTTGTTTAGGTAGAAGATAGTGAGAAAGACCTCTCTGAGAGGAAATGAACTACACCTGGCAAAAATTCCATGTCCCTACATACACTACCAAATGTAAAATAGACAGCTAAGGGGAAGCAGCCACATAGCACAGGGAGATCAGCTCGATGCTTTGTGTCCACCTAGAGGGGTGGGATAGGGAGGGTGGGGGGGAGAGGAAAGAAGGAGGGGATATGGGGAGATATGTATACGTATAGCTTATTCACTTTGTTATACAGCAGAAACTAACACACCATTGTAAAGCAATTATACCCCAATAAAAAATTTTTAAAAATGGTTCTGAAGAACCTAGGGGCAGGACAGGAATAAAGACACAGCCATAGAGAATGGACTTGAGGACACAGGGAGCGGGAAGGGTAAGCTGGGATGAAGTGAGAGAGTGGCATGGACATATATACACTACCAAACGTAACATAGATAGCTAGTGGGAAGCAGCCACATAGCACAGGGAGATCAGCTCGGTGCTTTGTGACCACCTAGAGGGGTGGGATAGGGAGGGTGGGAGGGAGATGCAAGAGGGAGGAGATATGGGGATATATGTATATGTATAGCTGATTCACTTATAAAGGAGAAACTAACACACTATTGTAAAGCAATTATACTCCAATAAAGATGTTAAAAAAAATCCATGTCCTATATTTCCCTTCTCCATAGATTTAAGCATCAATATTTACTACTGTTTTTAATTTCTACAATTAAAGCACCTATCAGATATTTTTAAATAAGTGTAAGAAGAGAGCCAAACAAAAATAATAAAGACTAGAATGCAATAAGGTTTAGTGTTCCCAAATTTGCTGGGTTTCAGTCTTCCCCTTCTTGATTTGGCAGCATATCAAGATACCCACAAAATAAACTACAGAGCAGCTCTGCACAGCATTTCCTCTCTACTCTGCACTCTTTTAATGCACTGGCCAGAGATTTTTTAATTTCATACATCATTTACAACTAGCTGTGTTGATTCCACAGTCATTACTAAGCTCAGCCTGAGTGCCAAAAAGGAACACACACCAACATACAGAAACACAGGCTTTTGGCATTGTCACAGTTAGTGCAAAATAAACCAAGTCCACTGCACTAACTATGGCACTAGCTGGAGAAGTCACAGACCTGGAATATAAAGTACCCAAGAACTAATTAATCTTTCTACTTGTTCATTTGCCAAGGCAAGATGGATACGGATGTCAATTCAAAACAAGTTCCAGACATTGTGGAAGTCATAATAAGTAGCTGAAAAACCCAAGGCAGAAGTTTCCTTAATAGCATGAGTGTCACGTACAAGCATGCTTGATACTTCACAAATTTAACTGTCTCACTTACTAGACTGGCTGCCAGTCACTGAAGTCAAATTTTAAGCTTTAGTTGAGATAATAAATGATGATGAAAAAAATATCATTTACTTTGGAGTTTGAGGATATTTTTAAAACCTTTTGTTTTTCGATTGTACTCTTTTTTCCCATCCCAGATCCTCTGTAGGGAGAATAAAAACACTGGGATTTTTCAGTGGTTTTTGGTTTATTCCAGGCTATCCATACCGACATACTCTGCCCTTTGGATAAAACACCTATCTTTGTGAAATATATGTCTAGGGCAAAGTTAGCAAAACCCATGTATCAGAAATGGTTCTCCAGAGAAACCAAACCAAGAGGAGATATATACATATATATATATATATATATATATATATCTGTACCTGTCTATATATCTATATCTATCTATCTGTCTATTGAGAGATTAAGTTAAGGAATGTGATCGTGTGATTATGGAGGCTGGCAAGTCTGAAATCTGTAGGGCAGGCCGGCAGGATGGAAATTCAGATAAGAGTTGATGTTGCAGTTTTGAGTCCAAAATCCATAAAACGGGCAAGAAGAGTGAAAACTCGGGCATGATTTCTATGCTGCAGTCTCAAGGCAAAATTTCGTCTTTGGGAAACCTCAGGCTTTTTTCTTAAGGCCTTGAACTGATTGGATGAAGTCTACCCACATTATGGAGGGTACTCTGCTTTAAAGTCAACTGATTGTAAATTTGTATTACATACAAAAAGATTTTCACAGCAATATTTAGACAAGTGTTTGACCAAACAACCTACCCAACTTGACACAAAAATTACCCATCAACCCCCCCAAACACACATAGGTACACGTACAAACACACATATGTACACATACAAACACATACATGCACAACACTGGCTTCATTATTACTGTGTTCTAAACAACTAAAATAATCACATTGGATATTTAAAGAAAAATTAAAATAACATATTTTAGTAGTGAAAATTCATGAATTATTAAAAATAGAACTTTCCTTAGCGGCTTTCTGAGAAGTGTGCTCTTCCTTTCTCTGAAATTAATTGTATCACAGTTAATATGCTAATTTACTGAGGATAAAGTAGGATTCCTGTGAGGAGGCTGTTTTCTTTTTCTATCATTCACAGGGGTTGAGATTTCCAAAATGTGTAAAATGCTTAGGCAGTTTTGCTTAGCTAATAGCACTGAAGATAAATGTATTCATTACAGCATTCATTGGCAACTGACCAACACACTACTTGAACCAAGCTTAAAACCTCTCAAGATAAAATATCATTTAGCCAATACCATTTTGGAAAAGAAACACCTCTGTCCCACCAACATGTTTGACTGGCTAGTTAATGATTAAAGGCTGCAAGAAAGCCATTTTGAATTATAAATTATACGGCTTGCCATCCATGACATAGATATTCAGAGCCTTGGATGGTTTACCTATATAGTAACAAACAATGTGATGGCAGATGGGTTTTTGTATCCACCACCTGCTATATCTGGATCAGCATCTGTATTTGAAAAATGATTCTATAATTAGTTAGCAGCCAGTTTTCTTCATTTATTTTTGAAGTTTATGTTAATAAGTATTTTTTCTAGAAAAACCAACGCTCTTTCCCATAGGTTACCAGCTTTATCAATTTCTCTTAGAAAACTATTTTGTACCTTTTGATCAAAACCTCATTTCTATCAATAGCAAACTGAGGCTACAATTTAGCCTAATCTCAGGCAATTAAAACACATACTTTATTAAACCTTGGTCATGCCCATTAAAATTAATTGAGACCTTAGCCCCTTGCTGGACTGTTTCTTAATGAGCTTGGAGGAAAAGATAATAAATCCAGCAAACATGATCCTTCTTTAATGACTATGGTCCATATCTCTTTTGGTTGGTTTATACTGAAATTAATTGTATATTTCTACTTTAAATTTTTATGATTATCCTCCAGGAAATGCATATGTGCTTTTCAAAACTAAGAAAGTACTTTATGTGCCAAAAAAGAAAAACACTGTTATGAAAACACAAGATAAAACAATTTAACAGCATAGTATCCATTTAAAGGTCAGAATTTGCTAGTTAAAAGGACACCCTAGCCAGTGGATTATTAAAAGCTTCATTAATAGTCAATGAATTGCTGGCTACAGTCATACTTTTGCATAACTGCTAAACCAAGGACAGAATTTATCCACTTAATTTAAATATTACACTCACAGTTCTCAAGTGATTTCATTAGACAGATGAACTACTACATGGCAGAGTCTTCCTCTTGGATTTTGATATATTTTATGCACACTGATTCTACAGAGGACCCAAAGTAACCTGTACTTCTAATGTGATTTCTGAATAACTAGATTTTAGTTACTGAGAGAGCTAGAGAGTTGAGACATATTGTAGGCAGAGTCTCCTAACCTCCTGTGTATATCCCTAAATAACTTACAACTGCATTCTGTTAACTCCCTTTATGTTCAGTTACAAAATTTTCAAATATACCTCTATTACAGAGAATAAAAAATATAATGATGCCACAAGAATATATGACCACATTACTGAATCCTGGGGGGGAAAACAGTCACCATGTCGCCATGTGTTTAAGAGTATTCATACATTCAACCTAGCATTTATCATGAACACATGTAAGCAACTACATAATTTTAGTTTATGCACACATAACCTCCACAGATCTGGCCCTGACCTTTGTATTTCCTGAATAGTGATAAATGTTATTTTTATCCTTCTCCAAATAAATAGGCAGTGTAAGAAAATGGGAACGCTGTATTGTGCTTTCCTTAATCTATGTTCAAGGTAATGGGAACAAACAATGTACTATGGAGACATGTCAAACTTTCTGTGCCGACATCAGTGATTCAAGAAATGTTTCTCTACTAAATTATCTCACTAAGCTTGGACAATAAAAATCTATTCTTCCTTTTTCAATCAGCCTTACTATAGTACTGAAAGTGTAGATAGATATGATGTGACTCATAGCTCCCTAAGAATACCAATGAGGCCTGGATAGACAACACAACAAAGGTTTTTGTTATCAGTCAAGCAACTAATATTGATTGAGTATCTCAACAATGCATTGCAAGTCAGAATATTATGGGAGTTACATACTCCACACATGAAAAATATAAAGTTTTATTCCTTCCCTCCAAAAATATAAAGCTAACTAACTAGGACTAAACCATCGTCCTGGATGACAAAAAAAAAACTTTCCCCAGTCTACTGACTTGATATACTTTTTTATTTAATATATCACACAATGAAAAACAATAATGTTGCACAATGCACCTGCAATGGATGCTTGAGCAATATTAATATTCACTGAATTATCAAACTAAGCCATGGTTTTATATAGGTACTAAGCCAGACAAAATCACGGTAATATATCTTAGATTCCAGTTTCTCAACACTGTCACTGAATAGTGTCAACACTGTATATAGTGAATAATCAAAACACCGTAGCTATGCATTGCCTTGGAAAAAGCAAGTAGCTCGTATATCAATAGTGTCAGAGATTCAAAGCAGAAAATTAGATCAGAGCATATGAAAGAAACAGTAGTATTGGAAGATCCCAAAGTGCTCAAAATAGAAACATAATGAGCTCTATGTGTTGCTTATATATAAATGTCCTGCTCAAAGAATTTTTTTTGAATAAAGAGCAGTATATACTATACTGAGTAAAAGAAGCACTCTGTAAAGTGTATAAACTTTGCCCAAATCCTTTTTTTTAAAAAAAAATAAATTTATTTATTTTTGGCTGCTTTGGGTCTTCGTTGCTGCACACGGGCTTTCTCTAGTTGCAGCGAGCGGGGGCTACTCTTTGTAGCAGTGTGCAGGCTTCTCACTGCAGTGGCTTCTCTTGTTACAGAGCATGGGCTCTAGGCACGCGGGCTTCAGTAGTTGCGGCACGTGGGCTCAGTAGTTGTGGCTCGCGGGCTCTAGAGCACAGGCTCAGTAGTTGTGGCGCAGGGGCTTAGTGGCTCCATGGCGTGTGGGATCTCCCTGAACCAGGGCTCGAACCCGTGTCCCTTGCATTGGCAGGCAGATTCTTAACCACTGCACCACCAGGGAAGTCCAAACCCATTTTTTTAATGAGTGATCCAGACAACCTGTTCATGTAACAGATATGTCAAAATTTCATAAATTATTTGCTTTGTTCATAGGTACAATTTTAGATGATTTTTCACAATCATAGAAAACTATTAGATCTAAATAACATAAGTAAACATTTGCTCATTCTTTTTCAGGTAATCTCACTGTATCAAAGACATTTCAAACAAGCAGAAGTCAAATGAAACGTGCTCATTAATCTCACTTTTTCATAGTTGAAGTGATCTTGTACATTCAATTACTATATGATAGAGAGTTACTGAGATTTTTTAGGGGGGAAAAAAATAAAGATTACAACAAACATTTCCTGAATACTGACTTATTCCTCATGTAAACTGATAAAATTTCCTGAGAAATTGTAAAGATAATTAAAAAATAAAATTAAGAATCCAACAATAGTTTGCCCATTTGACCTGAAACATAGTTCAAGTCGAATGTGTCCTTACTGATTTTCTGTTTGGATAATCTATCCATTGCTGAAAGTGGTACTGAAGTCCCTTTCTATTACTGTATCTATTTCTCCCTTCAGATCCATTTGCTTAATATATATAGGTGCTCCAATGTTGGGTGCATATATATTTATGATTGTTATATTTTCCAGATGGATTGGCCCCTTTATCATTATATAATGACCTTCTTTGTCTCTTCATACCATTTTTGGCCTAGTCTATTTTGTCTGATATAAATATAGCTACCTCTGCTCTCTTTTGGTTTCCACTGGCATGGAATATCTTTTGCCATTCCTTCACTTTGACTCTATGCATGTCCTTAAAGCTGAGGTGAGTCTCTTGTGGGCAGCATGTAGTTGGGTCTTCTTTTTTTATGCATCTAGCCACTCTATGCCTTTTCATTGGATAATTCAATCCACTTACATTTACAGTAATTATTGATAGATAAGAACTTCTACTGTCATCATATTGCTTTCTGGCTGTTTCATAGTTCCTTTGTTCCTTTTTCCTCTCTTGCTGCCTTCTTTGGAATTTTTGGTTTTCTGTAGTGGTATTCTCTAATTACAATCTCTTTATCTTTTGTGAATCCACTATAGGTCTTTGTTTTGTGTATACCATAAGGCTTATATAAAACATCTTATAGATATAATAACCTATCTCACACTGATAACAACTTAACTTGGATTGAATACAAAAATTTTACCTTTTTATTACCCGTTATGTTAATGTTACAATTTACTTCTTTTCATACTGCGTATTCATTCACAGATTATAGTAACTATAGCTATTTTTAATAATCTTGTCCTTTAACATTTATATTATAGTTAAGTGGTTGACACACCATTATATTACAGTATGAGAGGATTCTGAATTTGACTATATTTACCTTTACAAGCGTGTTATGTATTTTCATGTTACTGATTTGTGTCCTTTAATTTCAGCTTGAAAAACTCATCTCAGCACTTCATATAAGGCAGGACTAGTGGTGATGAACTCCATCAGCTTTTGTTTGTCTGGGAAAATAGTTCTCTCTCCTACATCACTAAAGGACAACTTTGCCAGATAGAGTATTCTTGGTTGGCAGTTTGTGTTTTTTTTCTTTCAGCACTTTGAGTATACCATCTTACTCTCTTGTGGCCTGTAAGGTTTCTGATGAGAAATGTGCTAAAAGCCTAATTCTGGTTCCTTTTTAGGTTACAATCTTCTTTTCTCTTGATGCTTTTAAGACTCTGTCTTTGATTTTTGAAAGTTATAATGTGTCTTGGAGAAGATTGTTTTGGATTGAAATTATGGGGTGACCTATTAGCTTCATGAATTTGGATGTCCAAATCTCTCCACATATTTGGGAAGTTCTTAGCCATTATTTTTTTAATTGAGCTTTCTGCCCCTTTCTCCCTCCCTTCTCCTTCAGGAACTGCAATAATCCAATGACTTTCTTTTGATGGTATTCCTTAGATCACATAGGCTTTCTTCACTTTTTTTCAATCTTTTTTCTTTGTTCTCCTCTGACTGGTAATTTCTTTTTTTTTTTAAACATCTTTATTGGAGTATAATTGCTTACAATGTTGTGTTAGTTTCTGCTTTATAACGTTACTGGTAATTTCAAAGCTCTTGTATTCTAATTGACAGATAACATGGTCTACTTGACCAATCTGTTGTTGATGCTCTCTATTATATTTTTCATTTCATTTATTGAATTCTTCAGCTCCAGAATTTCTGTTTGGTTCTTTTTTATTATTCCTATCTCTTTGGAAAAAATCCTCATTTTGTTTGTGTGTTGTTTTCCTGATTTTGTTGAATTATCTGTTTTCTTTTTTTTTTCTTTTGGAGTATAATTGATTTACTATGTTGTGTTAGTTTCAGGTGTACAGCAAAGTCAAACAATTATACATATACACATATCCACTCTTTTTAAGATTCTTTTCTCATATAGGTCATTACAGAGTATTGAGTAGAGCTGCCTGTGCTATACAGTAGGACCTTATTAGTTACCTATGTATATGTCAATCCCAATCTTCCAAATTATCCCTCCCCTCCTTTTCCCCCTGGTAACCATTCCCCTTTCCCCCCAGTAACCATAAGTTTGTTTTCAACATCTGTGACTCTATTTCTGTTTTGTAAATAAGTTCATTTGTACCATTTTTTTTAGATTCCACATATTTTCTTGTGGATAACTGAGCCTCCTTAAAACAGGTATTTTGACCCACGCACCTATGGTCAATTAATCTTCAACAAAGGAGACAAGAATGTACAATGGAGAAAAGACAGTCTCTTCAGCAAGTGGTGCTGGGAAATCTAGAGAGCCACATGTAAATTAATAAAGTTAGAACATTCCCTCACACCACACACAAAAATAAACTCAAAATAGCTTAAAGACTTAAGACATGACACCATAAAACTCTTAGAAGTGAACACAGGCAAAACATTCTGACATAAATTGTAGCAAAATTTTCTTAGGTCAGTCTCCTAAGGCAAAAGAAATAATATCAAAAATAAACAAATGGGACATAATCAAACTTATAAGCTTTTGCACAGCAAAGGAAACCATAAACAAAACAAAAA
Organism: Mesoplodon mirus; assembly: GCF_964341445.2. Taxonomy (NCBI): domain Eukaryota; kingdom Metazoa; phylum Chordata; class Mammalia; order Artiodactyla; family Ziphiidae; genus Mesoplodon; species Mesoplodon mirus. Next base: position 108,907,111 of record NC_138981.1, on the reverse strand, counting down.
GACAACCTACAGAATGAGAGAAAATATTTGCAAATGATGTGACTGACAAGGGGTTAATTTCCAAAATATACAAACAGCTCATACAAATCAATATCAAAAAAACAAACAACTCAATCAAAAAATGAGCAGAAGACCTAAATAAACACTTCTCCAAAGAACACATACAGATGGCCAACAGGCACATGAAAAGATGCTCAACATTGCAAATTATTAGAGAAATGCAGATCAAAACTACAATGAGGTATCACCTCACGTAAGTCAGAATGGCCATCATCAAAAAACCTACAAATAATAAATGCTGGAGAGGGTGTGGAGGAAAGGGAATCCTCCTATACTGTTGGTAGAAATGTAAATTGGTGCAGCCAGCATGGAAAACAGTCTGGAAGTTCCTTAAAAAACTAAAAATAGAGTTACCATATGATCCAGCAACCCAACTCCTGGACATATATCCAGAAAAGATAAAAACTCTAATTCAAAAAGATACATGCACCCCAATGCTCATAGCAGCACCACTTACAATAGCCAAGACATGGAAACAACCTAAGCGTCCAATGACAGATGAATGGATAAAGAAGATGCGGTGCACACATGGAGTACTACTCAGCCATAAGAAAGAATGAAATAATGCCTTTTGCAGTAACACGGATGGACCCAGACATTATCATACTAAGTGAAGTCAGAGAGAGAAAGACAAATATCATGTAGCATCACTTATATGTAGAATCTAAAAAATGGTACAAATGAACTTATTTACAAAACAGAAACAGACTCACAGACATAGAAAACAAACTTATGGTTAGCAAAGGGGATGGGGGGAGGGATAAATTAGGAGTATGGGATTAACAGATACACACTACCATATATACAATAGATAAATAGCAAGGATTTACTGTACAGCACAGGGAACTATATTCAATATCCTGTAATAACCAATAATGGAAAAGAATTGAAAAAAATAATATATATATTATTGAAATCCTTTGTTATACACCTGAAACTAACACAATATTGTAAATCAACTACACTTCAATTAAAAACATTTTTTAAATAGGTATTTTGAATTCTTTATCAGGTAAATCACTGATCTTCTGTTCTGGGGGGCAGTTACTGGAAGATTGTTGTGATCCTTTGATGGTACCAAGTTTCTTTGATTTTTCATTTTCATTGAAGCCTTGCATCACTGACTTGGTTGTATACTTTTGACCTGGTTGTATTTGTAGTTGCAGCCACCTCCTCCATGCTTGACTAAATGACTTCTGTCAGACCTATTAGGGATTCTGAGGCTTTCTCAGATCTTCTGTGGATATCCCTACTCCATGCTTCTCATTCCCTCTTGTGGCAGAATTCTGAAACTTATATACTGTCTTTGGATCCTGGAACACACCAGGCCTGGTCATGACAGCCTCCTTTGTGCTTTCCCAAGGGTGGAGCTAAAGCTCAAGTTTATGGTCTCTCCCTAGCAGATCTGGGTGGGTTTTCTGTGTATGCTCACTGCCCCTTTGCCAAAGCTTGCTTTCACCACCATCGGGAGAGTACACAGATAACTGGCCAGAGGATGCAGCAATGGGTGAGGCATGCAGGGAGCTGGGTGTATCTGTGGGTCATCCGAGGGATCTGAGGGTAAGGCAAACACCGTAGCTCATTAGCAGGCTTCTTGATGGAGTCTGTGATGCAGTTAGTAGGATCTACATCCCGTTAATGCCTCTGAGAGTCCTATCTCTTCCAGCCTCTTCTTGCCCCGCCCCCAGCATATAGCTCATGACTCAGTACTCTGGATGGTGTGAGAAAGAATTGGGTCTCTTTGGCAACTTCTCATATAGCTGGGTGAGTAAAATACTCATGTATATGCTCTCCTTTTCCCCTGAGGGAGAAATCACAAGCTGAGAAGTTTTCTCTTGACACTGATCTGTTCTACTTTGGAGGAGGCGGGGGGGATGGATAAAGTCAAACTGTTCCTTTTACCCTCTCCAATGCACTCAGATTCGTTTTTTTTGTTTCTCCAATAGTGTGTTGGAATTCTCTGCTGGAAACCTGGGATTCCACAAAGGCTCTCTCATTTACAGGTGACTGTCTAAGATAATGTTCTCTAGGGGTTTCTGGACCATGGCTAAGAGGGGCTGGAGCCACTGCAGAATCCACAGCCAGGTCTACATATGCCTATTATCTGATGTACAATTGGGCAAGACTCCTTCTGGGCCCTTCAGCATATGGTGCTGG